>NC_068307.1:97500-110000 GCF_025860055.1 Xyrauchen texanus | reverse complement strand
ACTTACACACACATGTCCTGAGTTGCACTTTAATTTTGTCACTTTATAACTGGCTGCTACCTCAATAACTGCTATGTGCATAGAACACTATCTCATAGTATGTTATGTTTACATTTGGCATTTTTAGAAACTGTCATCTTTTTGCACTACTGTGTACTGGTTGGCGCTGCACTGTCCCTTACTGTGTATCACTGTCTCTCAATGTGTCTCACTGTCTCTCTATGTGTCTATTAGTAATTTTTGTACTGTCCCGTAATATTTGCACACGTTTGCACGTGCACTTTATATAGGTATGTTATTTAGTCTGTGTAGTCTCATGTGGTCCTGTGTTTGTCCTATGTTGTTTTATGTAGCACATGGTCCTGGAGGAACATCTCGTTTCGCTGTGTACGGTACTAACTGTATATGGTTGAAACGACAATAAAAACCACTTGACTTGACTGAACTAGATAACTCGACACCTCATCTTGCGCTTCCCTCTTGCTTGTGAAATGGGCGGGGTATGTGACGTTGGCACCGCAGCAGCGTATTAAGGACGGGTATTTGGGAAACACAGTTATTGGCCCGATGGTGGGAGTGCAGATCGAGTTTGTTCCGAGGCTATTGACCCCGGCTGTCCAGTAGATAGCCTTGGCTCGCACTGACGCACTGAGTGAAAAAGCGGCTATAGTGAAGTATGGAGTTTTGTTTGATGAGTCGAGTCTGTACGGGCACTTCTAGTTTCCATATCATTTATTTTCCTTTGTTTGTGGGTAGCAGGATGTCAGTAATCACAGCAGATTCACTTCTGCTAACAGTTGCCAGCAATTTGTGTATGTGTGAGTGGAGCGGTTTCTCTCAGATCAGATCGACACCAACGTCCTCAGGTGTAACTGTGTGGGTTAGAGGAGGAGAAAGACTGTGAGAGATATACTAGATTTTGTGAGAACAGGTTTGTGTGTGTGTGTGTGTGTGTGTGTGTGTGTGTGTGTGTGTGTGTGTGTGTGTGTGTGTGTGTGGCGTGTGACAGTCCGTGACGCAAGAGCACACACACTCTGGAGGACAGCTCAAAAACTCCTCAGAGATGACCTTTGACTGCCTCATTTGAATTCATCTTGAATCACGATGCAGGAAACAGAAGAGATTCATTTCAGTTCCTGCAGGCGTCACCCATGCTTAAAAACTACATGTGACATTTTTGTGAATCAGTTACTGCAGGGATTTAAATGTTTTAGGAAATGTTAATTGTGATGTATATTCTTCCTGCCTTGGCATTTTTAAAATACCTCAGAACAAAAATTATGTAACAAAAAATTTAACAAACACACACACACACACACACACACACACACACACACACACACACACACACACACACACACACACACACACTCACACTCACACACACACACACACATATGGTTTATGGACATATGTTTAAATGATGCATCTTTTATATTCTATAATGCTTATTGGAGAACTGGGGTGACAATATAATGCATGGTATAAACTTTTATTTTGAACAAAGAGGGGTAAATATGTATTTAAAACAAAAAAGGAAATGGTTGTGCAACAGAATTACTCATAGAGTCCCTGTAAAGAAGACGGTTTTACAAAGATAAAGTTTAGCATTAGTTTAACAAACAGGGTACACCGAGGTGAAGAGGATGGGGCTGAACCGGGGCAGGTGCCTTGCGAATTGAATCACATAGCCGATTTGGATGGTCCTGGCCAGCTACCGCTATGGGTTGGAAAGCGCTAGCCACACGTCCAACCTCCGGGCGAGGGGGCACTAAGGGGACGATCGCGGCTGACGCGTACCTTACAACGACATGTCGAGGAGCATTGCTTCGACCCGAGGTGGCTGCGCTGAGGAGAACCTCAAAGCACATACCTTGCTCCACGTACCCGGCATAGGGCGCGTTAGCAACTGAGGAGGAGGGCCTCTTAGGCCGCCCTCAAGACTCGTCACAACCGGCTGGCCTTGATTGTAGTTGTGGCGTGGCCAGGTGTGCGTGTGTGCGAAGGCTGGCGCATTCGCATGGCTTGGTGTCTGGTGGCCGTGAGAACTGCTGCCGTAAACACCGATTATGTGACCCAAGGAGTGAGGAAACTGCTATTTCCGCAGCCCATTCGGGGTGTGGTGGACACAAAACAAAAGGAAAATAAGGATTTACCTTCCAGCCCTCCACCGGAGGATGGAGTGATCTGGTTACCAGCTCCGTAGTGGACATCTCTCTCTCTCTCTGGGTCACCCATTTCAGGGGTGCTTAGGAGTCTTCCGGGTCCTCGTGCCAGGCCGTGAGGCAAACCTGGAAGTCGGTTTTGAGCAGCAAAAGTTGTCCTCCATGACGTCAGTTTGTCAAGGCCGTGAAGGTCTGCCCCAGCAGGTAGTAGCGCAGGGTAAGAACAACCTACTTAATCGCAAGACACTCCTTCTTAATGGTACTGTACTTTGTCTCCCTGAATGAGAGCTTGCAACTAATAAACAGTACTGTCCGTTCCTCCCCTCTAACCTCCTGTGAGAGCACCACCCCCAGCCCCATGCATCCATCTGCAAAATAAAGAGGAGAGAGTAGTCAGGAGCATGTAAAAGTGGCCTCCCACAAAGTGCAGACTTTACCTTAAGGAAAGCCTGTCAGCACGACTCTGTCCACTAGATCAGATCAGGGGCCCCTTTTTAGTAAATGTCAGTCAGCGGGCTTGTGACATCAGAATAACTATACAAAAACCTCCGGTAGTAGCCAGCCAGCCCCAAAAACTGCCTTACCTCCTTTTTGTCTTGGGTGTTAGGCAGGCTGCGATTGTTGAGGATTTGTTAACCTGTGGACGCACCTGCCTGTGACCCAAGTGGAACCCCAGATACCTAACTTTGGGTTGGCCATGAGTCCCGCCTGTTGCAGCGCTCTCAGGTCAGCCCTCAGATGTTGCATATGCCGCCACAAGTCATTACTATAAATGATAATATCGTCTAGATATACAGCAGCATATGCCGTATGCTGTCTGAGGATCTTGTCCATGAGGTGCTGAAACATAGCCAGGGCTCTGAACAAACCGAATGGGAGTGTCACAAATTGGTATAATCTGATTGGTGTGGAAAATGCTATTTTTTCTCTGGATATTGGAGTGAAAGGGATCTGCCAATAACTCTTTGTTAAGTCCATCGAGTAAAATTTAGCCGCACCCAACTGATCGAGTGACTCATCAATTCACGCCATTGGATAAGCATCAAATTTGGACACCGTGTTCACTTTCCGTTAGTCAACACAGAACCGGACCGAGCCATCACTCTTCGGAACCACAACTACCGGGCTGGCCCAATCGCTGTGTGACACTTCTATTACTCCCATTTCAAGCATTGCTTCTAATTCTTCCTGAACAAGCTTTTTCTTATTTCAGGAAGACGATAGGGGTAGCTACATGGTAGATTTGACGTGTACCTCCCCTATCCATTTGCCTAATCTCATAATCGAGATATCCTACTCAAAGCTTGACCTCAAAGCTTCCTTGCCACTTGGCGAGTAATTTGGAGCTCGCACTGGGCAGCAAACCAAGCACTATATCTCCCTGTATGAAATCGTTTAGCTGAGTGCCCCTGAATGTTGACATTCTTGGACTTGGAGCAAATTCTCTTGTGTTTCCTGCCCGTTACCTGAAAGTGTGGAGTTTTGCTCTAAGGTCAAGAACGTATTGAATTTGGTTTTTCTATTCGAAGGTCCTTCCTCCCAAGCTTTCCTTATGACATCGAGCATGTAGCATGGCCAACACCCATACAGTAGCTCGATTGGGGAAAACCCTGTGGAGGCTCGTACTACAAACAACAGTGGTTTGAGCCATTTATCCCAATTTTAGAATCTTCATGTACAAACTTACGAAACGTAAGTTTTTCAAGGTCTTCTTAAATCGTTCGACCAACCTGTCAGTTTGTGGGTGATAAACGCTGGTGCAAATTGATTTAAAGACTAATAATTTGTGCAGTTCACGTAGTGTATGTGACATGATTGTTCTGCCTTGGTCGGTGAGGATTTCCTTTGGAATACCCACTCGAGAGATAATTTTGAAGAGTGCCTCTGCAATACTATGTGCTGAGATGTTGCGTAGAGGCACTTCTTCTGGATATCATGTTGCATAGTCCACCAGAACCAATACAAAGCGATGGCCATGTGCATTCCACTCTAATGGCTCGATGAGGTCTATGACAATTCTCTCAAAGGGCACCTCGATCAATGGCAGAGGGTACAATGGCGCTTTAGGGTGGCAGGTGGATTCACCAACTGACATTCACGGCACTCCATACACCATTTGCATACTTCGCTGTGAATGTCCGACAAAAGAAATTGGCCATTATACGGTTTAAAGTTTTTCGTGACCTAAGTGGCCAACCATTGGTTTATACTGTAGTGAGCTGCCTGGAAGAGGGTTTCCTGAGGACTCTTTGGTACTGATAGCTAAGTTGTATTTTCTTTGGTCTGAGTGTCCAAAACTATCCCACTCTTTTGCTGCAAGCCCCCAGATATCAAGCAAAAAACGTCAGGCCCCTCAAGCACCTGCGGGCCCAGCTCGCCCTCCCCCTCCTCCTGTGAGAGCTCTTCGACCTCTGCCACAACGCCAGGGCTCACACCCTCCTCCATCTGCTCGAGGTGAACCAAAAACAACTGATACCAGCTCTCAGTGATATGTGTTGAGTCCCCGCTATGATAACAGTAACTTTCTCAAATGTTTACAAAACAAGCGGGAACCCAGTGTGCCTGTATCTTTCTCTATTGCTGTTCGATTACATCATAGAAAGTCTAAGGCCTTCAAAAGCCGTACAGCAAACCCATCTAATCTGGTGCCTATTACACGCCAAACTAAGATTGCTGTGGGGACAAAAACTGTTAAGTTAGCACTTTTAAACATCCGCTCACTTAAAAATAAATCACTTCTAGTCAATGACTTAATAAGCACATACAACCTGGATTTTATGTTTCTAAATGAAACTTGGCTAGAAGACAGCTGTATGGCAACAGTCCTTAATGAAACATCCCCTCCTAAATTTACTTATTTGAGTGTCTGCAGAGAAGGTAGGAGAGGTGGGGGTTTAGCTGCTCTTTTTAAAGATGTCTATCCATGTAAGCAAATATCATTTGGGAATTACCCGTCTTTCGAATATCTGGGTAGTGTGTTAAAAGGTGCTCCACGCATTTTACTTATCATTATTTACAGGCCTCCAAAATACTCTCCAGCCTTCGCTGAGGACTTTACAGAACTGTTATCAACAATTACCTCAGAGTTTGACTGTTTTGCCATTGCTGGAGATTTTAACATTCACATAGATAATGCAGAAACCAATATGACAAAAGAAATCATAACTGTTTTAAAAACTTTTGATCTGACTCAGCATGTACATGGACCCACACACAATCATGGACACACTCTAGATTTACTTATCAGTAAGGGTCTAAACATTTCATTGATTGTTATTAAGGATGTAGCACTGTCTGATCATTTCTGTGTTTTCTTTGATATATTGATCTCTCCTGCCATTGAAGCTAGATCTGTGTCTGTCAAGAAGAGATGCTTAAATGAGAACACTAGTGTACTATTTATGAAGGCTATATCTTTAACACCAAGTATATCTGCTGACTCTTGATTTTCTCCTTGATTCTTTTAACTCAAAGGTTAAGTGATATTGCTCCTTTGAAAGTCAGGAAGAAGAGTGGCAGACAAAAAGCACCTTGGAGAAACTCAACAACAGTGCAAAATATGAAAAGACAATGCAGAAAAGCAGAGCGCATGTGGTGGAAGACAAAACTTGTAGTCCATTATAACATCTACAAAGACAGCATCCATGCTTTTATTATGGAACTAGGCAAAGCTAGGCAGACTTTCTTCTCGAATATTATAAACAGCAACTTAAACAACACACGCACTCTTTTTGTGACTGTAGAGAGACTGACAAACCCCCCAAGCCAGATTCCCAGTGAAATGCTCTCAGACACCAAGTGCAGTGAGTTTGCTTCTTTCTTCTCTGAGAAAATCAATAATATCAGAAAGGTGATCAGCACATCAACTACGTCTGATTTCAAAGAAATTGATGGCAAAATTTTGGAAGAAACCGTACAGCACCTTAAAACATCAACCTGCGCGCTTGATGCACTTCCCACATCTTTTTTCAAAAGTGTGTTCAACTGTTTAGAAGCAGATCTCCTAGAAGTGATAAACTCTTCACTTCTCTCTGGGAGTTTTCCAAACTCCCTGAAAACTGCCGTTGTCAAGACCATATTAAGCAACTATAGACCAATCTCAAATCTTCCTTTCATAGGCAAGATCATTGAAAAAGTTGTCTTCAAACAGCTGAACAAATTCTTGAACTCAAATGGATACTTTGACAATTTTCAATCTGGTTTCCGATCGCATCACAGCAAAGAGACAGCGCTCATAAAGATAATAAACGATATTCGCTTAAATACTGATACAGGCAAATTATCAGTACTGGTACTACTCGACCTCAGTGCTGCATTTGACACTGTTGATCACAACATACTTCTTGACAGGCTGGAAAACTGGGTGGGGCTTTCTGGGATGGTCCTAAAATGGTTCAGGTCATACTTAGAAGGGAGAGGTTATTATGTGAGTATAGGAGACCATAAGTCTGATGCGGAGTCCCTCAAGGCTCAATTCTTGCGCCACTCCTGTTCAACCTGTATATGCTCCCAATGAGCCAAATAATGAGAAAGAACCAAATTACTTACCACAGCTATGCAGACGACACACAGATCTACTTAGCCCTATCACCTAACAATTACAGCCCCACTGACTCTCTGTGCCAATGCATTGATGAATTTAACAGTTGGATGTGCCAAAACTCGCTTCAGTTAAACAAAGACAAAACTGAAGTCATTGTGTTTGGAAACAAAGATGAAGTTCTCAAGGTGAATGCATACCTTGACGCTAGTGGTCAAACAACTAAAAATGAAGTCAGGAATCTTGGTGTGTCTCTAGAGTCAGACCTCAGTTTCAGTAGTCATGTCAAAGCAATAACTAAATCAGCATACTATCATCTGAAAAATATTTCAAGAATTAGATGCTTTGTTTCCAGTCAAGACCTGGAGAAACTTGTGCATGCTTTCATCACCAGCAGGGTGGATTATTGTAATGGACTCCTCACTGGCCTTCCCAAAAAGACCATAAGACTGTTGCGGCTCATACAGAACGCTGCTGCCAGGACTCTGAGCAGAACCAGAAAATATGAACATATCACACCAGTCCTCAGGTCTTTACACTGGCTCCCAGTTACATTTAGGATTGATTTTAAAGTATTATTACTGGTATATAAATCACTCAATGGGCTAGGACCTCAATATATTGCAGATATGCTCACTGAATATAAACCCAACAGATCACTCAGATCATTAGGATCACATCAGCTAGAAATACCAAGTGTTCACTCTAAGCAAGGAGAGTCTGCTTTTAGCTATTATGCCAGCCGCAGCTGGAACCAGCTTCCAGAAGAGATCAGATGTGCTCCTACAGTAGTCTCATTCAAATCCAGACTCTGGATCTGTTTAGCTGTGCATTTACTGAATGAGCACTGTGCCACTGTGTGTCCGACTGTTTGTACTGGATTTTATTGTATTTTATTCTAAACTGTTTCAAGTATTCTTATTTTTTTATTCTTGTTTTAATCTCTTCTATGTAAAGCACTTTGAATTACCATTGTGTATGAAATGTGCTATATAAATAAACTTGCCTTGCCTTGCCATCACTCGATACAACCGCTCTTTAATAATAGAAAAATATGGATAAGTTAGTATATCATTAGGCTGGAGCTGTGGCATGGTACACTGGGGGAGGGAGAGAGAGAGAGAGGAGTGAGAGACGAGAGAGAACAAAAAGACACTGATTTGCTGCCTACAATGTCCACGTCGCCACGAGCTGTTGTGTCCCGGAGCTATTGTGCAAAGGCAAATAGGCGGCCATGCCTCCCGAAACTCAGCGATCTGAAGTGCTGGTGACTCTGCACGGGGCTATGACCAACCTGTTGCTGGATGACTTTCCTCAGATGTTAGTAATCAAGAAGGCTGGTGGCGAGGAGTTGTTGTATTGCTTGCTGTGCCTTCCTGGAAAGTAAGGGCACTAAGCGGCTACCCACTGGTCGGGAGGCCAACTACATACCTCAGTGGTCTTCTTGAATTGATCGAGGAAGGCCTCCAGATCATCGTTTTGAGCCATCTTCATCAGGGATGCTGGCGAGGGACTAAAAAATTTCATCCAGCAGTGTAGACTCCATAACGGGTTTTCGGCACCACTGTAATAAATTCTAAGTTTGTGTGCAAAGGAGGAGCCAGGAGACAACAAAACACGTTCAAGGTCAGTCACTTTAATTGCTGGTTCTTGATGACATAAAAAAAAGTCTTGAAAATAAAAAACATGAAATATCAAAACACTCACTTTCTGGTCGCTCTTGCCCTCACACTGATGCTCTTCGGTGCCTTATCAGGTCTCCCTCCACCATCACTATAATGAGAGACGGGTGTTAGAGTAATCACAACCCAGGTGACGAGCCTTACTTCTCTCCATCTCTTGCAGACAGACACATGACCACGCCCCCATGCCACACCTGGTTGTTAAACTAATGCTCAGTTTTATCTTTAAAGTGAATATGTGAATGAGTTTAAAGCACTTTTTGTGTTTAAGATACAGCTAAAACTTAATGAAATGCATTATTGTGTTTTTGTAACATACCCTGTTTGTTAAACTAATGCTAAACTTTATCTTTGTAAAACCGTCTTCTTTACAGAGACTCTGTGAGTAATTCTGTTGCACAACCATTTCCTTTTTTATTTTAAATACACATTTACCCATCTTTGTTCAAAAGTTTATACCATGCATTATTTTGTCACCCTAGTTTTCCACTAAGCATTATAGAATATTAAAGACGCATCATTTAAACATATGTCCATAAAGCACATGGAGGATGTTGGTGTTCATAAACACTTCCTCTGGGTGGCATGAGTGACAACTGCGGTCATAAAAACATGGTGTCACATGGTGCATTATGTTTATTACTCACACCGCTCAGCTTGACCTCAGAAGAGAACATCATTTAATAAAATCCTTCAGAAAAGAGTTGTGCACCATGAACCAAACCAACCAGCTCCGAGGAGAATCACAACATCACAAACTTTGTTTTGAGTCCAAAAAGTACCCAGAATCCCATAAAGCATTGCGAATGATGTAACTGAACAAAAACGATGGGAATATATAAAACTGTAGATTTTAGGTTGCTGATTAGAAGTATACAATATATTTGTTATTATATTTAGTATCCAGTATTATTAGTTTAAGGGTGAAGAGACACTGATTACGTCATTCACGGTGCCTCATGAGAGCTCGCGTTCACTTCAAGACACGTTTCTCGGGATTCGGTGGCCGCGGTTCTCTGATTGGTGGATTTTTCTCTGCTGCACCATGGGTAATGAAGTTGTTTTACCATGAATTCCTCTATAAAAATGATTTTTAAACAATAAAGTTGAGATAACGCAGACGGATGTCTTCAACAGAAGCATATACATCGATGAACACCCTTGGAGCTCACAGTTGGTCTTTCTTTAAAGAGAAATTCTTCTGTGGGATAAAGAATGTGATGCGCTCTATTGTCTCATACATCTCTCAGTCATTCAGTGTTTCTGTGAGAGCTGGTGTGAAGAATAAGAGGGTTAGTAACTTTAGGACAGAGAGAAGATATCGGCTCTAAATGAACCTTTAAATGTCAGACAGGTCTAATCACACACATCACGACCGATCTGCATGAAACACTTGTGCTGCTTTTGATTCCTTTCATTGTTTCTCATTTGATTTGACATTTGACAGAATTGTCTTTTTTTGTTGTTGAGTGAACTGATTCTTTCAATGGGTTCATATTTATTACAGGGAATGGTATTTAAATGGGAATTACCTGGTGATCATTATATCGTGCAGCATCATCTTGCCATTGGCTTTAATGAAGCAGCTCGGTGAGTCGTCAAAAACATCTTATTCTTACGTTTAATTACAAAATAATTAAAGACACTTCTGCTAATGGCTGTCTGTTTAACTGAATGCATCTGAGACATAATAATTATAATTAATGTGTGTGTGTGTGTCTATGTGTGTGTGTGTGTGTGTGTGTGTATGTGTGTTTGTGTGTGTGTGTGTCTGTATGTTTGTTTCTGTGTGTGTGTGTGTGTGTGTGTGTGTGTGTGTGTTCGTGTCTGTGTGTGTGTGTTTCAGGGTACCTGGGCTACACCAGCGGTTTCTCTCTCAGTTGTATGGTCTTCTTCTTAATAGCGGTATGTTTTTCACTCTTCACTCACAAAAGGAGCTCTGTGCTCTTTTTTGATAATGTGTGTACCACAGCCCATTCGGGGTGTGGCGGACACAAAACAAAATGAAACAAAGGATATACCTTCCGGCCCTCCACTGGAGGAAGGAGTGATCTGATTACCAGCTCCATAGCGGACATCTCTCTCCATGGGTCATCCATCTCAAGGGCGCTTAGGAGTCTTCCAGGTCCTCATGCCAGGCCGTGAGGCGAACCTGGAAATCGGTTTTGAGCAGCAAAAATTGCTCTCCATGACCCTGTCAGTTTGTCGTGCACTTCTTGGAAGAAACAGCGTGGCTGTTAGTTGCGAACCCAGTAACCAATCATCTAGCCGCGGGGGCCCAGGGGAGGACGGAGGGTTCCAGTCCAGGCAACTCCTGGCGGTCCAGGCAAGCATGGTGGTCAGCTCTGCATCAGCCTCAGACTGGGCGGGCACACCTGAAGGTGGCAGCCCAGACGAGTCCTCGGTGTCTGACATCGCCAGTGCGCTCTCCGATGTAGCAATCGAGAACCCATCCTGGTCATGAGCCCCGAAAGAGACGTTAAGCTGGCCATGAGGCAAGCTGGTCTCATCTTGGAACTCAATGGGGGCAAATGAGCGTGTTGGTGATAGGGAGGTTCGCAGGGACTGCACCCATTGAACTCCACAAATCTCCTCCAGCGCCAGCCAGGCCGGCCACGTAATTGTGGGTAGAGGCTGCAGGGTGGGGGGTGGCTGAAGTGGCTGTCCCCTGGAAGAAGGAAAGCCTTGACAGCAACGTTGCCATGGTCATGTCCTCGCAATGAGGACACAAACCATCCACGAACGCTGCCTCAGTGTGACTGTGGCCCAGACACGGGAGGCTGCGCCCATGGCCGTTGGAAGCGAGAGATAACGACCGCATCCAGCAATCACACAAAGACGGAATGGCATCTTTAAAATGACACTCACATCAATGTGTTGCACTAATAGAGGAAAATAATAGAGTGAGAGAAGAGGAACCACAATACTGTACAATCTGTGCTGATACTGCTGCCTTAGGTCCATACAATTGAGATGAAACCTCTTCATCATCCTTCCAGAGGAAGAGCAGGAACAACTAGAAATTTAGAGGCATTTTATGAAAACAGAAGGAAAAAGGTCTTTATTGTGTTTTTTATGATAAATGTGTTATTTCAATCATAGGGTTGCAAATCTATAGCTGAAAATTTTCTGAATTTAATAGAGAACACATCGATAGTTTTGATGTATTTAGGGTTAATAAATGCATCATCGGGATATATATGTTGCTGCAAACTTGAGTGTCTGTTTCATCTGCTGCGAATCGCTTTGAGAGCACCGACTATAGTTTGGAGAAATCGTCATGCTTAAAGGGGAAATTTCTTGATCTTTTGAAATAGAAATGTTCAATAAACTGTCAAAATACTGTAAGTTTCAGAACACAAATTTTTCTTGTCCAGTCCAACAATATTTTTTAAGTAAATCTGAAAAAACGGATCGTTTTGAAAAATCCAGACAAATGAATAAACATTTATGTCAGTAAAGACGCACTCATTGGTTGAGTCAATGTTGCTGAATTGTCTGTGAGATGCTCAAACAAACAGAACAATGTTTGGAAAGGGTCACAGTGTTTAAGTTCTTCAGAGGAATCATTTTACTGATGAGTTTTAATGTGACTTAATAAGTATTTCAACTTAAAAATATGATATCCTAACCTTTAAGAACAGCACAGATGAGAGTGGCGCATTTCAGGACTGGTTGTTTTATGAATTTGTCACAATGTCATGCAGCTGCTGAAAGAGACAGTTATTGAAGAATATAGCCATTAAAAACAATATTTGTCATGACAGCAATCCTGCATCCCAAGAGTAAGTGCAGCTATGTGTCGTTACTCATTCCGCTGTTTTGGAATTGTACACAATAATGAGTAATGTTTAATAATTGTGAGATCAGAGCAACCTGTGCAAACATCTGTCGTCTCCTTCCAGGTGATCTATAAGAAGTTCCAGGTGCCGTGTCCATTCGTTGAGTTTGCCCATAACAGGACGGTGGTGGGTTTTAACACAAGTGTGGCGGCAGGGGGAGTGCAGATGACCCCTGAAGATGACCCTGCCTGCACCCCCCGCCTGTTTAACCTCAACTCACAGGTGTGTCATTGAATCGCTCCATTCATCATAGAAACACTCAAATCAAATT
>NC_068307.1:0-92500 GCF_025860055.1 Xyrauchen texanus | reverse complement strand
TTTCTTTCTGTCCATATGTCTGTCTGTCTGTCTTTCTGTTTGTCTTTCTGTCTGTCTGTCTGTACGTCTTTCTTTCTGTCCATCTGTCTGTCTGTCTGTCTGTCTGTATGTCTTTCTTTCTTTCTGTCCATCTGTCTGTCTGTCTTTCTTTCTATTCGACTTTCTGTCTGTCTGTCTGTCTTTCTGACTGTTAGTAGGTGTAGTGCAGAGGCAGAGGTGTTTGGATCCATTTGCAGTAGTTTATTAACACAAGCGATCAAACAGAGAGAAGCAGACATAAACAGAAACAGGCCCTGATGAAGGGACAATCCAGTACTCGTAATCAGACACAGGCAAGGGTCAGGGCAGGCAGCAAGGGTTCACAGAGTCGAGAGTCCAGGCAGAGATCTAAGGTCCAGATAATAACAGGGATCAGGGAATAACGCTTGGTAATGTCAGCTGAGCAAAACAACACTTCGCAAAGTAACAATGAAAGGGACAGTCCAGATATAGGGGAGATAATGATGAACAGGTGACGGTGATGAGGATAATCAGATAAATCAGGCAGGGATGGAGATCGATAATGACCAGAGGGAAAGATGGGAAGTGCAGTTCTAAAACTCCGGAGAGAGGGAGCGGACGAAACCAGAGGGAGGCGTAGCTGAGCGCTCCGTGACAGTAGGTCTGTCTGTCTGTCTGTCTGTCTTTCTGTCTGTCTGTCTGTCTGTAGGTCTGTCTGTTTTTCTGTCCATCTGTCTGTCTGTCTTTCTGTCTTTCTTTCTGTCCATCTGTCTGTCTGTCTTTCTGTCTATCTGTCTTTCTTTCTGTCTTTCTGTCTGTCTGTCCTTCTGTCTTTCTGTCTTTCTTTATGTCTGTCTTTCTGGCTCTTTGTCTGTCTTTCTTTTTGTCTGTTTTTCTGTCAGTCTGTCTGTCTTTCTGTCTGTCTTTATTTCTGTCTATCTGTCTTTCTGTCTGTATGCCTGTCTTTATGTCTATCTGTCTTTCTTTCTGTCTATCTGTCTTTCTTTTCTTTCTGTCTGCATGTCTTTCTTTCTGTTTGTCTTTATGTCTGTCTGTCTGTCTGTAGGTCTGTCTGTCTGTCTTTCTGTCTGTATGTCTTTCTTTCTCTCTATCCGTCTTTCTGTCTGTCTGTCTTTCTGTCTGTATGTCTGTCTTTATGTCTATCTGTCTTTCTTTCTGTCTATCTGTCTTTCTTTCTGTCTTTCTGTCTGCATGTCTTTCTTTCTGTCCATCTGTCTGTTTGTCTTTCTTTCTGTTTGTCTTTATTTCTGTCTGTCTTTCTGTCTGTATGTCTTTCTTTCTTTCTGTCCATCTGTCTGTCTGTCTTTCTTTCTTTCTTTCTGTTTTTCTTTCTTTCTGTCTGTCTGTCTGTAGGTCTTTCTGTCTGTATGTCTTTCTTTCTTTCTGTCCATCTGTCTATCTGTCTTTCTTTCTATTTGTCTTTCTGTCTGTCTGTAGGTCTGTCTGTCTGTCTCTCTTTCTGTCTTTCTTTCTTTCTGTCTGTCTGTCTTTTTGTCTTTCTTTCTGTCCATCTGTCTGTCTTTCTTTCTGTTTGTCTTTCTGTCTGTCTGTCTGTCTGTCTGTCTATCTCTCTGTCTGTCTTTCTGTCTGTATGTCTGTCTGTCTTTCTTCCTGTCTGTCTGTCTTTCTTTCTGTCTGTCTGTTTGTCTTTCTTTCTTTCAATCTGTCTGTCTGTCTGTCTGTCTGTCTTTCTGTTTGTCTTTCTGTCTGTCTGTCTTTCTGTCTGTCTGTCTGTCTGTCTTTCTTTTTGTCTTTCTGTCTGTACGTCTTTCTTTCTGTCCATCTGTCTGTCTGTCTGTCTTTCTCTCTGTCTGTCTTTCTTTCTGTTTGTCTGTCTGTCTGTTTGTCTTTCTTTCTGTCCATATGTCTGTCTGTCTTTCTTTCTGTCTGTCTTTCTCGCTGTCTGTCTTTCTGTTTGTCTTTCTGTCTGTCTGTCTGTCTTTTTGTCTTTCTGTCTGTACGTCTTTCTTTCTGTCCATCTGTCTGTCTGTATGTCTTTCTTTCTGTCCATCTGTCTGTCTGTCTTTCTTTCTGTCATCTGTCTGTCTGTCTTTCTTTCTGTCTATCTGTCTTTCTTTCTGTCTGTCTGTCCTTCTGTCTTTCTGTCTTTCTTTATGTCTGTCTTTCTGGCTCTTTGTCTGTCTTTTTGTCTGTCTTTCTGTCTGTCTTTATTTCTGTCTATCTGTCTTTCTTTATGTCTGTATGTCTGTCTTTATGTCTATCTGTCTTTCTGTCTGTCTTTCTGTCTGCATGTCTTTATTTCTGTCCATCTGTCTGTCTGTCTTTCTGTCTGTATGTCTGTCTTTATGTCTGTCTGTAGGTCTGTCTGTCTTTCTGTCTGTATGTCTTTCTTTCTCTCCATCCGTCTTTCTGTCTGTCTGTCTTTCTGTCTGTATATCTGTCTTTATGTCTATCTGTCTTTCTTTCTGTCTATCTGTCTTTATTTCTGTCTTTCTGTCTGTCTTTCTGTCTGCATGTCTTTCTTTCTGTCCATCTGTCTGTTTGTCTTTCTTTCTGTTTGTCTTTATTTCTGTCTGTCTGTCTGTAGGTCTGTCTGTCTGTCTTTCTGTCTGTATGTCTTTCTTTCTTTCTGTTTTTCTTTATTTCTTTCTGTCTGTCTGTAGGTCTTTCTGTCTGTATGTCTTTCTTTCTGTCCATCTGTCTGTCTGTCTTTCTTTCTATTTGTCTTTCTGTAGGTCTGTCTGTCTTTCTTTCTGTCTGTCTGTCTGTCTGTCTGTCTGTCTGTCTGTCTTTTTGTCTTTCTTTCTGTCCATCTGTCTGTCTTTCTGTTTGTCTTTCTGTCTGTCTGTCTGTCTATCTCTCTGTCTGTCTTTCTGTCTGTATGTCTGTCTGTTTGTCTTTATTTCTGTCTGTCTTTCTGTCTGTATGTCTTTCTTTCTTTCTGTCCATCTGTCTATCTGTCTTTCTTTCTATTTGTCTTTCTGTCTGTCTGTAGGTCTGTCTGTCTGTCTCTCTTTCTGTCTTTCTTTCTTTCTGTCTGTCTGTCTTTTTGTCTTTCTTTCTGTCCATCTGTCTGTCTTTCTTTCTGTTTGTCTTTCTGTCTGTCTGTCTGTCTGTCTATCTCTCTGTCTGTCTTTCTGTCTGTATGTCTGTCTGTCCATCTGTCTGTCTGTATGTCTTTCTTTCTTTCTGTCCATCTGTCTGTCTGTCTTTCTGTCTTTCTTTCTGTCCATCTGTCTGTCTGTCTTTCTTTCTGTCTATCTGTCTTTCTTTCTGTCTTTCTGTCTGTCTGTCCTTCTGTCTTTCTGTCTTTCTTTATGTCTGTCTTTCTGGCTCTTTGTCTGTCTTTTTGTCTGTCTTTCTGTCTGTCTTTATTTCTGTCTATCTGTCTTTCTTTATGTCTGTATGTCTGTCTTTATGTCTATCTGTCTTTCTTTCTGTCTGTCTTTCTGTCTGCATGTCTTTATTTCTGTCCATCTGTCTGTCTGTCTTTCTGTCTGTATGTCTGTCTTTATGTCTGTCTGTAGGTCTGTCTGTCTGTCTGTCTGTCTTTCTGTCTGTATGTCTTTCTTTCTCTCCATCCGTCTTTCTGTCTGTCTGTCTTTCTGTCTGTATATCTGTCTTTATGTCTATCTGTCTTTCTTTCTGTCTATCTGTCTTTATTTCTGTCTTTCTGTCTGTCTTTCTGTCTGCATGTCTTTCTTTCTGTCCATCTGTCTGTTTGTCTTTCTTTCTGTTTGTCTTTATTTCTGTCTGTTTGTCTGTAGGTCTGTCTGTCTGTCTTTCTGTCTGTATGTCTTTCTTTCTTTCTGTTTCTCTTTATTTCTTTCTGTCTGTCTGTAGGTCTTTCTGTCTGTATGTCTTTCTTTCTGTCCATCTGTCTGTCTGTCTTTCTTTCTATTTGTCTTTCTGTAGGTCTGTCTGTCTTTCTTTCTGTCTGTCTGTCTGTCTGTCTGTCTTTTTGTCTTTCTTTCTGTCCATCTGTCTGTCTTTCTGTTTGTCTTTCTGTCTGTCTGTCTGTCTATCTCTCTGTCTGTCTTTCTGTCTGTATGTCTGTCTGTCTTTCTTCCTGTCTGTCTGTCTGTCTTTCTTTCTGTCTGTCTGTTTGTCTTTCTTTCAATCTGTCTGTCTGTCTGTCTTTCTTTTTGTCTTTCTGTCTGTCTGTCTGTCTTTCTTTCTGTCTGTCTTTCTGTCTGTCTTTCTGTTTTTCTGTCTGTCTGTCTGTCTTTCTGTCTTTCTGTTTTTCTTTATTTCTGTCTGTCTGTCTGTAGGTCTTTCTGTCTGTATGTCTTTCTTTCTGTCCATATGTCTGTCTGTCTTTCTTTCTATTTGTATTTCTGTCTGTCTGTCTTTCTTTCTGTCTGTCTGTCTGTCTTTCTTTTTGTCCATCTGTCTGTCTGTCTTTCTTTCTGTCTGTCTGTCTGTCTTTTTGTCTTTCTTTCTGTCCATCTGTCTGTCTGTCTTTCTTTCTGCTTGTCTTTCTGTCTGTCTGTCTGTCTTTCTTTCTGTCTTTATGTTTTTCTGTCTGTCTGTTTGTCTTTCTTTCTTTCACATTGGAAAGTTTCATTGGTGTGAAAGTGTGTGAAAGTTCAGCAGCTTTGAACAGTGTTGTCATAGGAACCTCAAGTTTCTCACAGTCTCTTTTATCTCCACATGCATTAAAGTGTCAGTGTTTAATTCTTTACTCACAGTGCCGGTCGTACATTAATCCATCACTCCACCAGCATTATTAATAAACCCCTGGATTGCCATGATGCTTATACATGACAGTTTCTCTAGCTTAATCATGATCTCACCTCAGAGAAGAGTACATGTTATTGTTGTGATCGCTCATTGACTTCACTTCACTGAAGATCAATATGGAATGCTTTAGCTGAATATTCTCCAACACAGACAGGATGTAAAGGTCTAGCTGTACAGGTAGTGAGTGTATACATGTGTTTATTTCACTGCAGGGGCTACATCAGCGCCATGTCTCATCTTTATATTCCCGGCTGTGTTCTACATTCGCATTGTGCCCAAGGAAGAGGAACCGATGCGTTCAGTGCCAAAAATCCTCGTAAGTACTTGTGGACGTATTCGATTCCTCTCTCTCCACCCACAATGGGATCTAATTTCTTACATTGTCCAGGATTGTAGATGATTTAAAAGCTTTCACACTATTAATTTGAGATCCCTTGAAAACTAATCATGTAAAGAGCTGTGCAAATCTCTCAGGTCAGCTGTAGATGTGTGACCCAAAACCAGTGTAAACTAGTCCCGAAGATCTCGACCGGTCACGATTTACAAATGAGTTTCTGGTTTCTTCTGATGGGGTGGCAGATGGCAGGTTAAGAACAATGTTAAATGCAAAAGATAAAATGCAACTAACCAAGTAAATGTGCATATTTAAAAAATCTAATAAATTCAAATCCATTTTTAACCCTATAAAGCCTGACCTATGAAAGAATTACACTGTTTTTAGTACATTAGATAAAGTATTCTAAAGTATTCTAAAGTGAATCTTTTTTTATGTATCATATTTGAAGCATTAGGCTTTAAAGGTCATGATCCTCCTGAGGCACAGCGGTGCATTTTTGTCTCTATCTGTTATTGAAGGTTTTCTACAGCGGTGAATCTTGGGGTATTATCAGAGGACTTTTCAGAGACACCAAATGTTTGACAATTTGGCCATAAATATATAAATATGGATTCAATTGCATTGACATCTATCACAGTTCAAATACAATATGAATCTAATATTATGTTTTCCATAAACAATATTGATCATATGTATTTTATGCACCAAACTCTATATTGACATTTTAAAAGGGGAAATTGTCTCTTGATCTTATGGTTAGGGTTAGGGTTAAGGTTATGGACATCAAAACAGCTTATAATGTAAAATAATGAGATCTTTATAATGACAGAGCACGCTACATATGTGAAAATACACAGTTAAAGAATTATCAAAACTCTGTGATTTGATTTGTGGTGTGCATGAATGTAATGTAATGTAATGTAATGTAATGTAATCTAATGTAATGTAATGGTGACTGAGAGATATTCCTCAAAAGTTTGTTGTATCATATTTAATACATGGATTTCAACATGCGTTTTCAATAAAATAATATACAACATTTTAACCAAGCACAAGTTGCTTATATTCAGCAAATACTGATTTTAAAATATCAGTAACAATATAATCAATACTGTCACTTTTACTTTATTAAAATAAGCTGTCATTTATGCCAACATAAGATTCACTTTTCATGCAAGCCATTTTAAATAGATCGATATAAACATGTGAAATGTACAAAAGGTTGTTTGACTCGTCAGCTTGAACAGAGAGTGAAACAGGAGATGTGAAACGTTGTGTATTATATTAGATAACATTAGACAACAATGTGTAATAATTAATAATGAAAAGCCACCCTTTGCAATGCTGAAAACGGGGGTTCCCCAGGGATCAATTCTTGGGCCTCTGCTTTTCACATTGTACATTAATGATTTACCAAATGTATGTCCGGGCGCAGGTTTCCAAATGTATGCAGATGATGCAGTTGTTTTTGTGAGTGGCAAAAGTGTTGAGGCAATTACAGAACAGTTACAGCAACATATTAATTCTGTGTCAATATGGTTTCAAAACTCAGGACTATCCCTTAATCTGAGTAAGACAGTGTCAGTTTGTTTTGCTTCCAGATTACACCCCATGGAAGAACTGCATCTGACAATTAATGGTCAAAGAATTGCCCAGGTTAAAGAAGTAAAATATCTGGGATTAATCCTGGACTCCCATTTATCATTTGAAAGTCATGTAAAAAAATCACTAGAACAACTAGGGCAAACTTGTATAGTTTCAGAGTCATATGGGACTGTTTAACATTTCATGCGGCAAATACATTTATGCACACAATGATTTTTCTCACCTAAGTTATTGTATAACCTCCTGGTCACAGGCAACAGACACAACAGTCAGGCCCCTAAGATTGATTTACAACAGAGCTTTAAAAATATTGGATAAAAAACTGTTAGAACACACCATTGTGGAGTATTGCAGAGGTTGAACTTTTTAAATTTTGAAAATTTTATTAAATTTAGTAACTTGAAATTAATGTATAAATGTTTGCATAAACAAGCCCCTGAAGTTTTTAGACGTCACATAGTCCCACTTCGATCAGTGGGCTCCATTACACGAGGGGCTGCTAATGGAAATGTGAAAGTGCCCTTTAGAAAAAAGACCTTTGGCCAGTCGGCTTTTACTGTACAAAGTGCTAAGCTCTGGAACTCCTTGCCCGCCGAGCTGAAACAGGACTTAGATCTGGGGGCTTTTAAAAATGAATTAAAGCGTTTTTTAAAAAGAGATCAAGTATGCAATCATTTATAGTTTGCGCTCAAATGCACATTTCTTTATGCAGTGTCAGAATTTAGTAATGCTCTTGTAAATGTAAATGTATTCTTTTTTACTTTCTGTATGTATTGTTATGTGGAAAACCCATCTGGGGACGGACATTGCAAATTATCCTTGGCTAAAATGTTGTAGTGTGGTGCATGTTGATTGTTCCCACTTGTCCCTATCAAATAAATAAAAAATAAATAAATAAAAAAAAAGATATGCACGCTGTTATAGAGTTAAAACACTTTGCACCTGATCAAACTACAATAGTACAATACATGATAAACTACATTAAATACACCTGGTGTGTGTCGACCACAACGTGAGCAGTGAAGTAATCACTCATCTGTGAAACATTCAAGAGACGTTTAGAAATGTTCCTCTTCAGTGTTTGTCAGGTTAATAATGTTGTATGTTGGGTCATCACTTGATGTCATTATTAATGGTCCTGAAGCAAAAACATTTGAGAAGTGATGATTTTTGTGTGCATGAAATCTGTCCAAAACATCCTATTGTTGTATTTCTGATTTCAACAAATCTGAATTCAGCTTTTGAAATGCAGAATTTGAGATTATTCATGAGTGATGGTACTTTAATTGTACACGATCGATGATTACTCATCATCAGTGTTTATGATCTTGGCTCTCTCTCTCTCTCTTTTATAGGCTGCTTGCTTCGCCGTGTTAGGAGTCTTATTTATGATAATGAGCCTGAGCTTCATCATCATCGATTGGACATCCGGGACCAGCAAAGGAAGCAGTGGTCACTAGGCCACACCCTCTAATGGTTTATGTTTTGAATATATATATATATATTGTTTATTTTGGGGTCAGTAGTTGGGGAGGATGCATAATCTGTCAGTGTTCAGTTCTCGAATTGTCAGTACGGACTCTTTTTCCAGATTCTTTGATTTAGTTCAATCGATGCTTTATTTGACCTTGTGACCTGCATGTGCAGCTCTGTTGTCATGTGGTGTCGCCCCGTCTCAGGCTGGCTTTAATATCTAAATCTACTAGTTGTTCTACTTTCTCTTTTATTTCTAATGTTTGCAGACGCGGCCCATGACAACCCATAATTCCTGTGCCATAGAAGCAGCACATGCAGTTTGCAAACAAAAGGGATTTTGCATTCTTACCAAACCATTTCAGTTTAGTTTCCAGCATCACCCCTCTTCATAATGGGACCTTTTACCTTTAACCTTTGCCCTTTGGCCACATTCATCAAAAGATTAGTATTATAGTAACTGCTCGTTTATAACAGCAGGATAGGTGGTTATTACACGTGTTACTCTCAGAATTGTGATGTCATCATATCTTATCTTAGATACAGCAATACTCTGTGCAATAGCTGGGAGATATCAACACTGAAGGCTGTTGAGAGGTCAAGAGGTCGTTGCCATGGTGACACATGACCTAGTGCACAATCCAGACCCCATTTGGCTGCAGTCTATTACACAATTTCAAAAGTTTGCAGATTGCACATATAGTAAAAAAGATGGACTGTCTATGTGTCGTATTTTATATTGATTTATAATTTGTAGCCTTTCTACAATATTTAGCGATATAAATATATGAGCATAAATATATAGAGAGAAGATATGAGGATTCAGATTCAATTGGTTTATTCAAGGTTATCTATCACATTCCTGTAAATTATTTCTGACTATTCAGCTAAAAAACACGAATTATAACAACAAGACATTTATAATATTTTGTATGAATACTGCTTGTTGTATTGAGAATGCACAGATTGAAAAGCACACTTAATAATTAAGTTTATTATGAGACCTGCTGGTAGTCGATCTCTGGATTAATATAACGAGACATCTCAAACATTCACATGATCGGCTCAAATGTGTGTGTAAACTCAACACAGAACAGACAGTGTAATATTAAAGGGTTAATTCACCTAAAAAAAGTACATTCTGTCCTTTTCTCTCATGACTTTCTTCATTGTAAATCAAAAGGAGATGTTTAGCAGAATGTTAGTTTGAAGCTTTCAGTCTCTAACATCTGCTTTTGTGTTAGTAGAATGAAACTCATAAATAATGACAGAATTGTTGTTGTTATTTTTTGGTGAACTATCACTGTAAGTAATATGCAAGTCAATTTTATTTGTATAGCGCCTTTCACAACACACATCATTTCAAAGCAGCTTTACAGAAGATCAGCATTAACAGACAATAAAACTGTAACTGTTGGAGTTGGCATCAGATCATCCTCTGAAGTTCATCATAATAGACCGAAGTGATGTTTGGCTGGCACCGGCTGCATTTAGTCATCATCATTCTGCGACATGTAGCAGTGGAGTCCAACATGAAGCAGGAATGGTGCTGGATCCAGCCGGTTCTGGTGACCTCAGAATAGGAGTCCCGAGGTTGAGACAGGGAAACAAATAAAATAAGATTTGCATAGATGCCATAAAATTTATTGCAGAGTTAGAGATCATGATCACTGTTTCTGGTTCCGGGAGACCCAACTAAAGCAGCCTAATTGTGGGTTGGAGGATAAATTAGGTGTATGTCTGGCTAAATAGATGAGTCTTTAGTCTAGACTTAAACTGAGAGAGTGTGTCTGCATCTCGAACAGTGTTTGGGAGACTATTCCATAGTTTAGGAGCCAAATATGAAAAGGATCTTCCTCCTTTTGTGGATTTTGATATTCTAGGAACTATTAACACGCCAGAATTGTGCAATCGTAATGAACGTGATGGAATATAGCGTGACAGAAGATCACTTAAGTACTGCGGAGAACATTCAAAGCTTTTTATGTAGTTACAGAATATTATAATTAATACAGAATTTAACAGGTAACAATGTAACGATGATAAAATGGGGCTAATATGATCATATTTCTTGGTTCTCGTCAGCACTCTTTGTAGCTGCATTTTGAACCAATTGAAGTTTATTTATTGATCTTGCTGAACATCCTCCCAGTAATGCATTACAATAATCTAGTCTTGAGGTCATGAACGCATGAATTGGTTTATCTAATAATTAGTACCTCTGTTTTGTCTGAATTGATTAGAAGGAAATTTCTGCCATCCAATCTTTTATTTAATTGATACACTCTGCTAATTTTGAGAGTTGTGAAATCTCATCAGGTTTTGAAGAAATATAAAGTTGTGTATCGTCAGCATAGCAGTGGAAACTTATTCCACGATTCCTGATAATATCTCCCAGGGGAAGCATATACATGGAGAAAAGCAGAGGCCCTAAAACTGATCCCTGTGGCACTCCATACTTTACTTTTGTTTGGTTTGACAATTCCTCATTTACATAAACAAAATGGTAGCGGTCTGCTAAATATGACCTAAACCATGCTAATGCAACTCCACAGATGCAACATAATTCTCCAGCCTATTCAAGAGAATGTCGTGATCTATCATGTCGAATGCAGCACTAAGATCTAAAAGCACTAGAAGAGAAATGCAGCCGCGATCAGATGATAAGAGTCATTTGTAACTCTGATAAGTGCAGTCTCTGTACTGTGATGAGGCCTAAATCCTGATTGAAATTCTTCATATATACTATTTCTCTGTAGAAATGAACATATTTGGGAGGACACTACCTTTTCTAGTATTTGTGACATAAACGGGAGATCTGAAATCGGTCTATAATTAGCAAGTTCTCCAGGATCAAGTTGTGGCTTCTTGATAAGCAATTTGATAACTGCCATTTTAAAGTTTCTTGGGACATGTCCTAAGCATAGCGAGGAGTTAATGATATTAAGAAGCGGTTCTGAGATTACAGGAGATACCTCTTTTAAGAGCTTAGTTGGTATAGGATCTAACAAACATGTTGTTGCTTTTGATGTTTCGATAAGTTTTGTTCTTCATGGCCGATGACAGAGAAGGATTATGAGGCACTGTTTTCTGAGGTGCTGTGACAGATGATTGCATAATTCAAATTTCGGATTATTTCAATATTATCAGAAAAGAAATTCATGAAGTCATTACTCTTGTGCTGCGACAGAATATCTGGTTCTGTTGAAGCTTTATTCCTAACCAATTTATCCACAGTACTGAATAAACATCTAGGATTGTTGTGGTTATTTTCTATGAGTTTGCTAAAATATGCTGATCTGGCAGCTTTTAGTGCCTGTTTGTAGCTACAGACACTATCCTTCCATGCACCACGAAATACTTCTAATTTTGTATTCTTCCATTTTCCAAGCTGCTCTCTTGAGAGCATGATAGTGATCATTGTACCATGGTGCAGGATTTATTTCTTTATGTGGCGTGGGGACGTGGTCATGTGTTGGTCTGCGGGAGAGAGAGAGAGAGCGGTAAGGCTTGTCACCTGACCACGTCCCCTCGCCACATTTTAATTTTCTTTAATCGAAGGGTTGGTGACACTATCAAGAGTGCTAGAGAAGACTGCATTTATACTTTCTGTTATTTCATCAAGTACTTCTGGGCTTTGGGGTTTATTGAGTGTATGAGATAGATCTGGAAGAGTATTAGTGAAGCTATCTTTAGTGGTGGAAAGAATAGTTCTACCTGAATGATAGCATGGTGTAGATTCAGTAACATTAGCTGATTGCAGCATACAAGAGACGAGGTAATGATCCGAGATGTCGTCGCTCTGCTGCAGAATTTCTATATTATCAACATCAACTCCATATGACAGAATAAAATCTATCTTATGATTATGGCGATGAGTTGGTCCTGTTACATTTTGTCTGACTACAAGAGAGTTGAGAATATCGATAAATGCTAATCCCAATGTGTCATTTTCATTATCTATGTGAATGTTTAAGTCACCAACAATTAATGATCTATCTACAGTAACTACAAGATCTGATAAGAAATTAGCTAAAATACTAAAAGTTATACATTTAGTAAGCGTGAGAAAGATGGTGTCCACACAGGGTCATTTCTTGATTATTGATGTCTATGTAGCACTTTCACCTGAAGCACAACTTCCTCTCAATCTCTCACAATTAATGACATAATCACAGATTATATATTTTTAGACAGTTACTGGATATGAAAGTCTATGTACAACTCACTGTAAATTGTTTGAAGAATAATTGTGGATGTTTAACATGGTACATCCATATTTTAATCTTTGTAATTGAAACTAATCAACCTAAATACTATAAATCAACCACTTACTGTCCCATAATGTTTGTGTGCGTGCGTGTGTGTGTGTGTGTGTGTGTATGTATGTTTGTGTGTGTGTGTGTGTGTGTGTGTGTGTGTATGTATGTTTGTGTGTGTCTGTGTGTGTGTATGTATGTCTGTCTGTGTGTGTGTGTGTGTGTGTGTGTGTGTGTGTGTTTATGTATGTCTGTGTGTGTGTGTATGTATTTTTGTGTGTGTGTGTGGGTGAGTGTGTGTTTGTGTGTGCGTGTGTGTGTGTGTATGTATGTTTGTGTGTGTATTTGTTTGTGTGTGTGTGTATGTATGTTTGTGTGTGTGTGTGTGTGTGTGTGTATATATGTTTGTGTGTGTGTGTGTGTGTATGTATGTTTGTGTGTGTGTGTGTGTGTGTGTGTATGTATGTTTGTGTGTGTGTTTGTGTATGAAATATGAGCCAGAAATGTTTTTGACAGGTTTCATGAGATTATAATTCTGACTAACATGATGTTGTTGATCATTTTTAGTGTTTGCAGAGATAAATGACATGCAAGACCATGAAATAATGATTTTGTGATGAAGGTGGTTTACATTAACCAGTAAGATGTTATTAATTGATGTCAGTATTATATAGTTATTAAGTGCAGACCATTATCAGCCCCATAATGCACTGCTTCTGTCCCCCGATATCCAATCAAACAGTTTTATTTGTATTTATATGATTACACATCTGCAATATATCAAAAGAGAGCAAAAGGAGGAAGTAGTTTTCATTTGTTCATTTACCAGCTGTGTCCAGTCATCATAATGTTTTCCTTGTGATGTAATAAAAATGTAATTGTTTGTAACAGTTTGTATGAATTCATTACTTACATGGCAGCATTTATACAAAATGTACATAAATGTAAACCCTTTATATTATAAGCACATCTATAGTTTGGATATTGTAAATAGTCAGATGATGTTGAGTCTGATGATTAAAATGTAATATTTGTTTTTTAAATGCTTTTTAAAGTCAGTTTATGTGTTTATTTTCTTTATTCTCAGTATGGAGTACATTGCTGCAGTTATTGTGCTGTAACCAATGTTCAAATAATAAAGAATAAACGATATTCATTCAGTCTTGACTGATTTGACAGCGCATGTGTGTGTTTTTCTGTCTGTGGATTTGAGTGTTGAAGAGTAAAGCGGCAGGAATGAGAGGAACGCTCTCCGTGGATCAAACCTGTAATGTTCCCAACAATCCACCAGCACACTTTATAACTTTCCATGTAAATGTTAAACTGTTTATGTCAAAACAGCAGCAGTTCCCTTGTTTACATGGTTAGTTTGACCACTTCCTGTGTGAAAAGTGACTAAATGTCCCGACTGGAAACAGTTTGTGCTTCAGTATCTGGAAACTGGTCCAGCCTGATGGACATTTAAATCCCAACACGATGAATGTGTATCAGCTCATGCGCTCCGTGAACTTTCAGATGTTTTCCATTATATTAAGGACACGTTCATTTCTGTTGATCTAAATCTGGACGATTTCATGAAATACTTCATAAGAAATTGGTGCATTTATCCTTTTTAAATGTATCATTTTAAGAGTTGTTTAACATGTTACGAGAAGATGAATGGAGCATTTTTTTGCATACTATTAAGGGGATTTAATTTAAATGAGATCATTTTCGCTCTTAAATATATTGAATGAGACTGAATACATTTAATGCACAGTTTGCAGTTTTTAGCTATCAAAATACACTAAACACATTTTACTAGAACAGACATGATGTAGGAAATGTTATAAATGTCGGCTGGTTTCATGTTGGTGATTTATAATCAAAGTCATTTTACATTTACATTTATGCATTTGGCAGACGCTTTTATACAAAGTGACTTACAGTGCAATTATTACAGGGACAATCCCCCCGGAGCAACCTGGAGTTAAGTGTCTTACTCAAGGACACAATGGTGGTGACGGTGGGGATCGAACCAGCAACCTTCTGATTAACAGATTACCAGTTATGTGCACTTATTACAGGGACAATCCCCCCGGAGCAACCTGGAGTTAAGTGTCTTACTCAAGGACACAATGGTGGTGGCTGTGGGGATCGAACCAGGGACCTTCTGATTACCAGTTATGTGCTGATTAACAGTTATGTGCTTTAGCCCACTACACCACCACCACTCCATAAAATAAACATTTCATTCATTGAGCAGCAAACTAGAGTAATATTAAGTCTGTTGTGTGTAAAGAAAAATGTATATCAATATATTTAATAATAAAACATTTGATTTTGTTACGGCAAGAAGTAGTATGGATGCGCATGACTGACACGGCGTAGTAAACGACATTTCCCATGAGCACCCGTGTTGGTGTGCGCGTCATCGATGCAGTGACTGAAGTGTGTTGTGTGGCGGAGAGCAACTTCTCAGATCAGATCGGGGTGTGGCGGATTAGAAAACATTGAAACAAATCACAGATCAGTTGCAGTTGCTGCCTAACGGCGCTCGGCGAAATCGACTCAAGGACAGAAAAATAAGAAAGAAAAGGGATTTGGCTTTTCCTCTTTGCCGGATCCAGTCGCAGATTTTTCCCTCGACTTCTTTATACCTGTGCAGAAGGGTTGCGCTAAACTTTTTTTTTTTTTTTTTTTTTTTTTTGGGGTGGAAAACTTTTGGATTAGTGGATATTGTTTTATGTGGATTTTGATATTTTTGGAGACTTAAACATCAACAGTTTATCGGTTCCAGGTGGTGTTCTCAATATTAAATCAATACGTAACGCCTTATTAAAGATTATCTGGACGCATTTTTGGATTTATAGTGTCTTGAAGTCGCTTCCCTTCATTGACTTGCGACATTTTTTTTCCAAAGCCAAAAGAGGAAGTTATCCGAGTCTATTACTCACGGAAGACTCTTTTAAAACATCTCCTGCAGCGTGACAAAAGGTTTATACCTTTATATTTCTCCTCTTAAATCGATCCCTGTAATCCGTCGCCCTGAAGCGTGCATTCGGAACTATGGGCTGTACCGTGAGTCAGGACGATAAAGCCGCGGCCGAGAGATCCCGAATGATCGACCGGAATCTGCGGGAGGACGGAGAGAAAGCTGCTAAAGAAGTCAAACTGCTGCTGTTGGGTGAGTGACAGATCACACTGATACATCTTCTGTCACCAAACGTTACTTTGAGACATGAATAAGTGCCTCTTTTTAACCGTTGAAAGTGAAACATTGTAAGTTGAAGTTTGGAGGTCATGTTAATGTTCTTGGGTCTGATAGTAAACATGTGTCGGATTATCAGAAGGTAAATACACATGTTTAGGATTTAAGCAAGTATTGTCTTGTTTCATAATTGCAGTGTCACAAGATATTTTCTGATGTAGATGCAGGTGGTCTGAAATGTTTTCTGTGGATTTAAAGACTAAAGTGATCATTAGTGTTAGTTACAGTATTGTGTCACACCAGCAGGTGCTTGAAGTTTGGACACACCCCCTCTTCTGCAGTACTACTGTTCTTATGTAGGGACAATTCATATTTGTCTACAAGCGTGAACTTATTTAAGCGTAAACCTTCATGAAAAAGTCTCAAAGATCATGAGAAACACAATCTTTCTCAATCTAAGAGAAACAGAACGGCTTGTTATATGTGGAAACCAAATTACTGTTCTTCAGGTTACTGTAGTGCGACTTTTAGAGGAGGTTAAGGAATATTCTGACAGTGACACCACACACACACACTGTATATACACACTCTCACACACACACACACACACACACTGTATATACACACTCACACACACTGTATATACACACACACACACACACACACACACACACACACACACACACACACACTGTATATACACACTCACACACACTGTATATACACACACACACACACACACACACACACACACACTGTATATACACACTCACACACACTGTATATACACACACACACACACTCACACACACACACACACACACACACACACTGTATATACACACACACACACACACACTGTATATACACACACACACACACACACTGTATATA
The DNA here is from genome assembly GCF_025860055.1 of Xyrauchen texanus. Classification (NCBI taxonomy): domain Eukaryota; kingdom Metazoa; phylum Chordata; class Actinopteri; order Cypriniformes; family Catostomidae; genus Xyrauchen; species Xyrauchen texanus. The sequence goes on along the minus strand of NC_068307.1, from coordinate 76,017 downwards.
CACACACACACACACACACACACACACTGTATATACACACACACACACACACACACACTGTATATACACACACACACACACTGTATATACACACACACACACACACACACACACACACACACACACACTGTATATACACACACACACACACACACTGTATATACACACACACACACACACTCACACACACACACACACACACACACACACACACACACACACACACACACACACACACACTCACACACACACACACACTCACACACACACATACACACTCACACACACACACACTCACACACAAACATACACACACACTCACACACACACACAATACACACACACACACACACACACTGTATATACACACTCACACACACTGTATATACACACACACACTCACACACACACACACACACTGTATATACACACTCACACACACTGTATATACACACACACACACACACACACACACTGTATATATACACACACACTGTATACACACACACACACACACACACACACACACACACACACACACACACACGTTGGTCTACCTATCATTATGAGGACTTTCCATAGACATAATGACTTTTATACTGTATAAACTATAGATTCTATCCTCTAAACCTAACACAACCCCTAAACCTAACCCTCACAGAAAACCTTCTGCATTTTTACATTTTCAATAAAACATTGTTTAGTATGATTTTTAAGCGATTTGAATTATGGGGACACTAGAAATGTCCTCATAAATCACATTTATAGCATAATACCCTTGTAATTACTAATTTGTAACTTACAAAATTGTCCTCGTAAATCACAAAAACACGCACACTGTATATATACACACTCACACACTCTCACACACACACTACACACACACACACACACACACACACACACACACACACACACACACACACACACACACACACACACACACACACGTGTGCACTTTGCCCTGATCCCTACTATGTTTTGACCGAAATGCAGGAATTCTGTGGGGAATGTTTTCGGCTCAAACAGAAGTCTAGAACATTCACCATGTGCCAAAGAAAGGGGTGAAAGTACAATTGTTTTTGGCAGTTTGTGTATTTGCACATTTGATAGTGAACCTTGCAGAAACATGAAATACTTGCTGTGTTTTGCTTTTTACACAGTACTCAGTCCTTTCGCAGTTCCTTTTTTTACTTGGGAAAATTGCAGCTATGCTGTACCTCTGTTTTCCATTAAACAAATATGTCAGGCAGACAACGGTATTTCCAACTGAGATTTTGGATTTGCCCAGTATCGAACGTGTCTTCCAGTTACTTTATTTTGACTGTTCTCTCCTCCGTCAGATTCCTGCTGTCCAAACCTGTTACTCATCTTTTATGATGATGTCTGTCTCTCAAACACCAGCAGCTTGGATCAAACCTTTCAGTCATTAGTGAGTCTGCAGGTTGGACACTAATCGCTGTCAGTCATTACTTTAACTCTCAAAGTATTAAAGAGTTCTAATAGCACAGATGCAGAAGAAACTAGAGATTTTAGTCACCGTCTGAGGAGGTTCAAATGACAAGTAACTCATTACTTTCAAAGTTGCAAGAGATTTCTTGGTTTGAAAAGTGTCATGTCTACTGACCTACACACAATCTGGTTTGACCAGCAGTGATTAACCTTTTCAATCCAAGAAGACCATGTTAACTGACACACAGCTGACAGATGTGTAAATGCCACGAGAGGAAAACACGCCATCGCTCAACCTCCGTTCCTCTCTTTCCAAACTCAAGTTCTCCGTTTAGAGACGAGGGTTCTCTGAGATGGATGCTGCTATTTTTAGCTTGAGGCAGATGAAGGAAAAAGTCTCAAGTTGAGGCCTTCACTCCGAAACGCCTTTAACGATATGATGATGAGGGCCTTTTCATGGTGGTTTTTGTTCTTTTTACTGGGCTTGCTATTTAGAAGAGGTCTCTTCAGGTTTCCTGAATGTTCTTCAGTTTAATGGCCGCACTGAATTCCAGCGCTTTGCTCTGTTGATTATTCTGATTTGCTCTTTTTGGGTTTGTTGTAGGGATGCACCAATGCTAGTTTTTCTGTTCCGATTCCGATATTGGAAATCTCAGTATCGGCCGATCTGGATCCGATATCGGTGTTGTTTTTTTGCATAATTAGTTTAGAATATCTTTACATTATTTTGTGGCTCTAATTGGGTATACTCTTTAATATGTATAGAAACACAAACCTCTAACTACACATTATTTCAATATAAATATATAGCTTATTTAAGGGGATCTATTATGCAAAATTCAGTTTTACATGGTGTATGAACATAAATGTGTGTTGGCAACGTGTGCACAACCATCCTACAATGATAAAAGTCCACCCAGTCGTTTTAAATCCCCATTAATCATAAACACTGTCTCAGAAAAAGCCGTTCACCGATTCTGTACAAAGTGATGTCACTTTGTACAGGCCCCGCCCACGACTGTTGACAGACACTGCTGACGGACATGTTTGTGTGTGTGTGTTGTTTCGTTATAGTGCATAGCGAACTTTGTAACAGTATTTGTGTGTGTGTGTGTGTGTGTGTGTGTGTGTGTGTATGTGTTGTTTCGTTATAACGCATAGTGAACATTGTAACAGTATTTGTGTGTGTTGTTTCGTTATAGTGCATATTGAACATTGTAACAGTATTTGTGTGTGTTGTTTCGTTATAGCGCATAGTGAACATTGTAACAGTATTTGTGTGTGTTGTTTCGTTATAGCGCATAGTGAACATTGTAACAGTATTTGTGTGTGTTGTTTCGTTATAGCCCATAGTGAACATTGTAACAGTATTTGTGTGTGTTGTTTCGTTATAGTGCATAGTGAACATTGTAACAGTATTTGTGTGTGTTGTTTTGTTATAGCGCATAGTGAACATTGTAACAGTATTTGGGTGTGTTGTTTCAGTTATAAGCGCATAGTGAACATTGTAACAGTATTTGTGTGTGTTGTTTCAGTTATAAGCGCATAGTGAACATTGTAACAGTATTTGTGTGTGTTGTTTCGTTATAGCGCATAGTGAACATTGTAACAGTATTTGTGTGTGTTGTTTCGTTATAGCGCATAGTGAACATTGTAACAGTATTTGTGTGTGTTGTTTCATTATAGCGCATAGTGAACATTGTAACAGTATTTGGCTGTGTTGTTTCGTTATAGTGCATAGTGAACATTGTAACAGTATTTGTGTGTGTTGTTTCGTTATAGCGCATAGTGAACATTGTAACAGTATTTGTGTGTGTTGTTTCGTTATAGCACATAGTGAACATTGTAACAGTATTTGTGTGTGTTGTTTCGTTATAGCGCATAGTGAACATTGTAACAGTATTTGTGTGTGTTGTTTCGTTATAGCACATAGTGAACATTGTAACAGTATTTGTGTGTGTTGTTTTGTTATAGCCCATAGTGAACATTGTAACAGTATTTGTGTGTGTTGTTTTGTTATAGCCCATAGTGAACATTGTAACAGTATTTGTGTGTGTTGTTTCGTTATAGCACATAGTGAACATTGTAACAGTATTTGTGTGTGTTGTTTCGTTATAGCACATAGTGAACATTGTAACAGTATTTGTGTGTGTTGTTTTGTTATAGCCCATAGTGAACATTGTAACAGTATTTGTGTGTGTTGTTTCGTTATAGCGCATAGTGAACATTGTAACAGTATTTGTGTGTCTGTGTTGTTTCGTTACAGTGCATAGTGAACATTGTAACAGTATTTGTGTGTGTTGTTTCGTTATAGCGCATAGTGAACATTGTAACAGTATTTGTGTGTCTGTGTTGTTTCGTTACAGCGCATAGTGAACATTGTAACAGTATTTGTGTGTCTGTGTTGTTTCGTTATAGTGCATAGTGAACATTGTAACTAGGGCTGCACGATTCTTGCTAAAATGTGAATCACGATTTTTCTCCATGGGAATTGAGATCACGATTCTCATTTTTTTCAAACAAAATTTATTGCACTCAAGTACAAAAAAAACAACAACAACAAAACACAGGACATTCAGTATAATAAAGTGCAGCAGGAGTAACAAACCATTTTCTCCTTTCTTTATTTTAGACCCCTTAAAGTGAATAAGCTTTATGTTGTTGAACATAAGAAAACATTAACATATACAATAATAAATAAAAAATAACTAAATAGAACCTGTGCTTTTTGCTCCAATTGGCACAGAACCTTAAAGGTTCTTGGCCAAGAACACTAACCTTTCAACATTGTGAGGTTTCAGGGAGGAACGCTGGCATGTTACAATGTTCCCCCCTGTGCTGAAAACCCTTTCTGATGGGGAACTTGTAGCAGTGATACAGAGGTATTTCCTTGCCAGCACAGACAGTTTTGGATATTGTCCCTTGTGTTCTTTCCACCAGATTATGGGGTCATCTTCGCTGTCAATGTTTCTTGTGAGCAGATATGAGCCTAGCTCCATGTCAACATCATTCTCTTGAGAAGCATCAGATGGTGCTGCTGCCTCATTGCCCTTTGCTGCTTTTAAAAACAACCTAAGGTCTTTCTCTTCTTTTCTACGGGGGCAGCGAAGGCTGGGCGCTGGGGTCAGTTGTGGGGGACTTTGCTGGAAAAGAGAAAAGATCACATAAAAATCTTAATATTTTACACTTGTTAACACAAGTAACATCTCAGCAGTTAAAAGTTATGGTGGGTTAGCTAAATTCAATTTCAATTATTTGCAGCTGTAAACAATGTAGCCTAATGTAAATTTATTACTCTGTGAAAATAAATATCTTGAATCATGTAAAGATATACTTACCATACCAATGCTAGTCATCTCATTCTTCAGTCTGTCCTTGACACTGACTTTGTTGTCCTCGCTGACATAGTTCAGTTTAAAACGTGGATCCAATACTGTGGCTATGTCGAGCAGCTCCTGAGTGTGTGGATCATTATACTTTTCTTTAAGGTAATGCAGGATTTTCGACTTAATTGATCGTGCAAGACCTGTATCATCTTCCTGCACTGCCATCATTGTCTCAAAAAGGTGGAGGACCGGCTTGACTGAGGAGATAGTAACATACTGCTCTCTTGACAGAGCATCAGTAAAGTCTGCCAGTGGGGTGAGTGTCTTGTTGATCACTTCAAGGACTTCGATATCCTGCCAGGTTGGTGTCAGGTGTCTAGCCTTCCGGTCAGCAGAGAGAACATGTCCAATAGCAGTTTGCTGTTCAAGGACCCTCTGGACCATAGCTTGTCGGGATCCCCATCTTGTTGGGCACTCTGTTTTAAGCTGGTGTTCAGGCAGGTTGAGCTCCTTTTGGGCAATAGCAAGCTCCCGCCTCTGCTTCCAACTATGGCTGAAGTAGGCCACAAGCTTTTTACAAAGACCCACAGCACGGTCAATCCGGGAATCTTTCATTGCATTCTCTATAAATAAAAATAGGCTTTATCAACTCTGCAGTAAATTAATTTAACATTCCATAAATTTTCTTGCATTAAATGTAAAAATGGCTGTATCAATATTATGGCAAACATAAAGCAGGATCAACTTAATTGTGTGTGCTTCTATTTAAAATTGATTAAAAAAAATGTTTTAAAGTATAAGTAATTAGTTAAAAGGCATATTTAAAATGTAAAAACATACAATACAATCCTCAATGTTCATTTAAGCCTCAGAATAAAAATGGGCATTTATACTTTTATTTTTTCTGCTTATGTCTGGTTAATTTATAAATAAATTAGGACTGCACAATAAATGTAAATGCAGTCGCGATTAGGCAAATGCTGCAATTGTCATGCGCATCTTGTCAGTAAATGCTGCTCCATCTGAAAGCTGGTGATGGAGATTTACTGCTGATTACAGAATCTGCTTTACTGACAAAATGTGCTTGACAATTGCATTAGACCAGTGGTTTTCAATCCACAAACTTAGACAGTGTAGTCCTAAATAGTACCTTGTGTTCTTATTTTAATTCTGTTTTTTGTCATATGTTGTTGTTTTTTATTTTAAAAAAATGTACATAAAGGACACATTTTTCTGATTTAAATTAAAATATGAAAATTATGAAAATGAAAATATGAAAATGTTTAATACACAGCTCACCTATAGCCAGATGTAGCCTATGGCCAAAACATTGAAGCCTTGTCCACTTGTTCAGGGAGGCTGCTTTTACAATGTTTGCTCCACTGTCTGTGGTGATGCACACCATTTTGTCCTCTTCCAAACTCCAGGAGTTGAGACTGTCCTTTAGTCCCTGTGCCAGTTCCTCGCCAGTGTGATCAGCAGGGAAGAACATCGTCTGTAGACAGCGGCTCCTCATGTTGAAGTCATTCGTTATGAAATGCACTGTCAAGCTTAAATACGGCTCCATGGTTCGGCTTGACCATAGGTCTGTTGTTGCCGCGAAGTACTGCATATTTTGCAGTTCTTCCTCGACTGTAATTCGACACTGGGTGTATAGACCTGGAAGTGCAACGGATGAAAAATAGTTGCGAGAGGGCAATGAGTAGCGCTTGTCCAAAGTCTTTATCATTGCCTTAAATCCCTCTTTTGAACTGTGTTGATTGGAGCCATGTCTTTAGCTAAATGATAAGTGATGGCGTTTGTTATCTCTTTGTGCCGCTGGGAACTTGGAGGGTATGGCGATGCTCCGTACAACGTCTGAGTTATGGAAGTTTGCGTGGTTTGGCGGCTGGTATTTTGAGATGTGGCTCCCTTGTCTTTCATGGCTAACTCGTACTGTAGTGGTATTACCTTGTGGTGCTGCGACGATGCAAAAGCACTGCTTGCAAATTATAACTCTTTGCGCATCGTCTTCAGGTTTAAATCCAAAAAAGTTCCACATGGTGGAATGTGCTCCTTTTTTCTGTACCAATGTTGTTACATCCTCACTCTCACCGTCGCCACCAGGATTTTCCACACTGGGGTTCATTTTTACCTCTTACCGCTACAAATCCACCAAGTAAACTGACTTTTACCGTTTAGATCTGCCGCCTTGTTACACGTCAGTGTAAACAGCGGAACGTTGCCAATGAGGGAGAGGAGAGAAGTGATTGAGATTGAGCGTGACCAATAACGCGCGAATGCAGCATGATGTAAATACAGGGAAATATACGAAAGTGAATCGCCATCATTAAGAAATGAGATCGCATTTATGTTTGGATCGAGATCGTGATTTTTTTTCGATTAATCGTGCAGCCCTAATTGTAACAGTATTTGTGTGTGTTGTTTTGTTATAGCCCATAGTGAACATTGTAACAGTATTTGTGTGTGTTGTTTCGTTATAGCGCATAGTGAACATTGTAACAGTATTTGTGTGTGTTTCGTTATAGCACATAGTGAACATTGTAACAGTATTTGTGTGTGTTGTTTCGTTATAGCGCATAGTGAACATTGTAACAGTATTTGTGTGTGTTTCGTTATAGTGCATAGTGAACATTGTAACAGTATTTGTCTGTGTTGTTTTGTTATAGCCCATAGTGAACATTGTAACAGTACTTGTGTGTGTTGTTTCATTATAGTGCATAGTGAACATTGTAACAGTATTTGTCTGTGTTGTTTCGTTATAGTGCATAGTGAACATTGTAACAGTATTTGTCTGTGTTGTTTCGTTATAGTGCATAGTGAACATTGTAACAGTATTTGTGTGTGTTGTTTCGTTATAGCGCATAGTGAACATTGTAACAGTATTTGTGTGTTATTTCGTTATAGTGCATAGTGAACATTGTAACAGTATTTGTGTGTGTTGTTTCGTTATAGCCCATAGTGAACATTGTAACAGTATTTGTGTGTGTTATTTCGTTATAGCACATAGTGAACATTGTAACAGTATTTGTGTGTGTTATTTCGTTATAGCACATAGTGAACATTGTAACAGTATTTGTGTGTGTTTCGTTATAGTGCATAGTGAACATTGTAACAGTATTTGTGTGTGTTGTTTCGTTATAGTGCATAGTGAACATTGTAACAGTATTTGTGTGTTATTTCGTTATAGTACATAGTGAACATTGTAACAGTATTTGTGTGTGTTGTTTCGTTATAGCGCATAGTGAACATTGTAACAGTATTTGTGTGTGTTATTTCGTTATAGCACATAGTGAACATTGTAACAGTATTCGTGTGTGTTGTTTCGTTATAGTGCATAGTGAACATTGTAACAGTATTTGTGTGCATTGTTTCGTTATAGTGCATAGTGAACATTGTAACAGTATTTGTGTGTGTTGTTTCGTTATAGTGCATAGTGAACATTGTAACAGTATTTGTGTGTGTTATTTCGTTATAGCATATAGTGAACATTGTAACATTATTTGTGTGTGTTTCGTTATAGTGCATAGTGAACATTGTAACAGTATTTGTGTTATTTCGTTATAGCACATAGTGAACATTGTAACAGTATTTGTGTGTGTTGTTTTGTTATAGCCCATAGTGAACATTGTAACAGTATTTGTGTGTGTTGTTTCGTTATAGCGCATAGTGAACATTGTAACAGTATTTGTGTGTGTTATTTCGTTATAGCACATAGTGAACATTGTAACAGTATTTGTGTGTGTTGTTTTGTTATAGCCCATAGTGAACATTGTAACAGTATTTGTGTGTTGTTTCGTTATAGTGCATAGTGAACATTGTAACAGTATTTGTCAGTGTTGTTTCGTTATAGTGCATAGTGAACATTGTAACAGTATTTGTGTGTGTTGTTTCGTTATAGCGCATAGTGAACATTGTAACAGTATTTGTGTGTGTTGTTTCGTTATAGCGCATAGTGAACATTGTAACAGTATTTGTGTGTGTTATTTCGTTATAGCACATAGTGAACATTGTAACAGTATTTGTGTGTGTTATTTCGTTATAGCGTATAGTGAACATTGTAGCAGTATTTGTGTGTGTTTCATTATAGTGCATAGTGAACATTGTAACAGTATTTGTGTGTGTTATTTCATTATAGTACATAGTGAACATTGTAACAGTATTTGTGTTATTTCGTTATAGCACATAGTGAACATTGTTACAGTATTTGTGTGTGTTTCGTTATAGTGCATAGTGAACATTGTAACAGTATTTGTGTGTGTTATTTCGTTATAGCACATAGTGAACATTGTAACAGTATTTGTGTTATTTCGTTATAGCACATAGTGAACATTGTAACAGTATTTGTGTGTGTTTCGTTATAGTGCATAGTGAACATTGTAACAGTATTTGTGTGTGTGTCGTTATAGTGCATAGTGAACATTGTAACAGTATCTGTGTGTGTTGTTTCGTTATAGCACATAGTGAACATTGTAACAGTATTTGTGTGTGTTTCGTTATAGTGCATAGTGAACATTGTAACAGTATTTGTGTGTTTCGTTATAGTGCATAGTGAACATTGTAACAGTATTTGTGTGTTTCGTTATAGTGCATAGTGAACATTGTAACAGTATTTGTTTGTGTGTGTGTGTGTGTGTGTGTGTGTGTTGTTTCGTTATAGTGCATAGTGAACATTGTAACAGTATTTGTGTGTGTGTGTGTGTGTGTGTGTGTGTTGTTTCGTTATAGTGCATAGTGAACATTGTAACAGAATTTGTGTGTGTTTCATTATAGTGCATAGTGAACATTGTAACAGTATTTGTGTGTGTTTCGTTATAGTGCATAGTGAACATTGTAACAGTATTTGTGTGTGTTTCGTTATAGTGCATAGTGAACATTGTAACAGTATTTGTGTGTGTTTCGTTATAGTGCATAGTGAACATTGTAACAGTATTTGTGTGTGTTTCGTTATAGTGCATATTGAACATTGTAACAGTATTTGTGTGTGTTGTTTCGTTATAGTGCATAGCGAACATTGTAACAGTATTTGTGTGTGTTGTTTGGTTATAGTGCATAGTGAACATTGTAACAGTATTTGTGTGTGTTGTTTCGTTATAGTGCATAGTGAACATTGTAACAGTATTTGTGTGTGTTGTTTCGTTATAGTGCATAGTGAACATTGTAACAGTATTTGTGTGTGTTATTTCGTTATAGCACATAGTGAACATTGTAACAGTATTTGTGTGTGTTGTTTCGTTATAGCACATAGTGAACATTGTAACAGTATTTGTGTGTGTTGTTTCATTATAGCACATAGTGAACATTGTAACAGTATTTGTGTGTGTTATTTCGTTATAGCACATAGTGAACATTGTAACAGTATTTGTGTGTGTTGTTTCGTTATAGCACATAGTGAACATTGTAACAGTATTTGTGTGTGTTGTTTCGTTATAGCACATAGTGAACATTGTAACAGTATTTGTGTGTGTTTGTGTGTGTGTTTTTCGTTATAGTGCATAGTGAACATTGTAACAGTATTTGTGTGTGTTGTTTCGTTATAGCGCATAGTGAACATTGTAACAGTATTTGTGTGTGTTGTTTCGTTATAGCCCATAGTGAACATTGTAACAGTATTTATGTGTGTTATTTCGTTATAGCACATAGTGAACATTGTAACAGTATTTATGTGTGTTATTTCGTTATAGCACATAGTGAACATTGTAACAGTATTTATGTGTGTTATTTCGTTATAGCACATAGTGAACATATCCGGCAGCCATATCACCCTGCATGTCTTTCCTGGTTGCCCACTACAACGAAACAACACTTACACACACACACAAATAATGTTACAAAGTGTTGTTTTGTTATAGCCCATAGTGAACATTGTAACAGTATTTGCGTGTGTGTGTGTGTGTGTGTGTTGTTTTGTTATAGCCCATAGTGAACATTGTAACAGTATTTGTGTGTGTTGTTGCATTATAGCCCATAGTGAACATTGTAATAGTATTTGTGTGTGTTATTTCGTTATAGCACATAGTGAACTTTGTAACAATATTTGTGTGTGTGTGTGTGTGTGTGTGTGTGTGTGTGTGTTGTGTTTTGTTATAGCCCATAGTGAACATTGTAACAGTATTTTTGTGTTTTGTTGCTTTATAGCGCATAGCGAACTTTGTAACAGTATTTGTGTGTGTTGTTGCGTTATAGCGCATAGTGAATATTGTAACAGTATTTGTGTGTGTTGTTGCTTTATAGCGCATAGTGAACATTGTAACAGTATTTGTGTGTGTTGTTGCTTTATAGCGCATAGCGAACTTTGTAACAGTATTTGTGTGTGTTGTTTCGTTATAGTGCATAGTGAACATTGTAACAGTATTTGTGTGTGTTGTTTCGTTATAGCGCATAGTGAACATTGTAACAGTATTTGTGTGTGTTGTTTCGTTATAGCGCATAGTGAACATTGTAACAGTATTTGTGTGTGTTGTTTCGTTATAGTGCATAGTGAACTTTGTAACAGTATTTGTGTGTGTGTGTGTGTTTGTGTGTGTGTGTGTGTGTGTGTGTTGTGTTTTGTTATAGCCCATAGTGAACATTGTAACAGTATTTTTGTGTTTTGTTGCTTTATAGCGCATAGCGAACTTTGTAACAGTATTTGTGTGTGTTGTTGCTTTATAGCGCATAGTGAACATTGTAACAGTATTTGTGTGTGTTGTTTCGTTATAGCACATAGTGAACATTGTAACAGTATTTGTGTGTGTTGTTTCATTATAGCACATAGTGAACATTGTAACAGTATTTGTGTGTGTTATTTCGTTATAGCACATAGTGAACATTGTAACAGTATTTGTGTGTGTTGTTTCGTTATAGCACATAGTGAACATTGTAACAGTATTTGTGTGTGTTGTTTCGTTATAGCACATAGTGAACATTGTAACAGTATTTGTGTGTGTTTGTGTGTGTGTTTTAGTTATAGTGCATAGTGAACATTGTAACAGTATTTGTGTGTGTTGTTTCAGTTATAGAGCATAGTGAACATTGTAACAGTATTTGTGTGTGTTGTTTCAGTTATAGCCCATAGTGAACATTGTAACAGTATTTATGTGTGTTATTTAGTTATAGCACATAGTGAACATTGTAACAGTATTTATGTGTGTTATTTCGTTATAGCACATAGTGAACATTGTAACAGTATTTATGTGTGTTATTTAGCTTATAGCACATAGTGAACATATCCGACAGCCATATCACCCTGCATGTCTTTCCTGGTTGCCCACTACAACGAAACAACACTTAGCACACACACAAATAATGTTACAAAGTGTTGTTTTGTTATAGCCCATAGTGAACATTGTAACAGTATTTGGCGTGTGTGTGTGTGTGTGTTGTTTTGTTATAGCCCATAGTGAACATTGTAACAGTATTTGTGTGTGTTGTTGCATTATAGCCCATAGTGAACATTGTAATAGTATTTGTGTGTGTTATTTAGTTATAGCACATAGTGAACTTTGTAACAATATTTGTGTGTGTGTGTGTGTGTGTGTGTGTGTGTGTGTGTGTTGTGTTTTGTTATAGCCCATAGTGAACATTGTAACAGTATTTTTGTGTTTTGTTGCTTTATAGCATAGCTGAACTTTGTAACAGTATTTGTGTGTGTTGTTGCGTTATAGCGCATAGTGAATATTGTAACAGTATTTGTGTGTGTTGTTGCTTTATAGCATAGTGAACATTGTAACAGTATTTGTGTGTGTTGTTGCTTTATAGCGTATAGCGAACTTTGTAACAGTATTTGTGTGTGTTGTTTCGTTATAGTGCATAGTGAACATTGTAACAGTATTTGTGTGTGTTGTTTCGTTATAGCGCATAGTGAACTTTATAACAATATTTGTGTGTGTTGTTTCGTTATAGCGCATAGTGAACATTGTAACAGTATTTGTGTGTGTTGTTTCGTTATAGCGCATAGTGAACATTGTAACAGTATTTGTGTGTGTTGTTTCGTTATAGTGCATAGTGAACTTTGTAACAGTATTTGTGTGTGTGTGTGTGTGTGTGTGTGTGTGTGTGTGTGTTGTGTTTTGTTATAGCCCATAGTGAACATTGTAACAGTATTTTTGTGTTTTGTTGCTTTATAGCGCATAGCGAACTTTGTAACAGTATTTGTGTGTGTTGTTGCTTTATAGCGCATAGTGAACATTGTAACAGTATTTGTGTGTGTGTTGCTCATCCATCATTGCAAAACTGCTGAAAAAAAATCTATAACAAATAAATAAAAAATCAAATAACCATTCTGAATTTTCCTGTTTCATTCTCAAAGTTGACATTGTCAAAACTCTGCCCTCTTCTGGATATGGGGTGGGGAGCACCAGCTCATTTGCAATTTAAGACACACACACACAAAACAGCTTGTTTTTATTCCCACCCAAAAATTGACATTTTCAGCATGGTATAATAAATGATCTGTGGGGTATTTTGAGCTGAAATTTCACAGACACATTCTGGGGACACCAACGATTGAAATTATATCTTGTGAAAAGGGGCAGAATAGGTGCCCATTAAGAAACACTTTATTATTAACTAGTGTACTGGATAATGTAGCAGTCATTTTTGGAGCTTGACAGTAACTAACATGACTAACACACAGTATCGGATTGGTATTTAGATTGGGCTCGTCAGATCGATACCCGATCCGTATAAAAACATCAGTATTGGAGCCGATACCGATCCAGTTATCAGATCGGTGCATGTCTAGTCTGTAGTTTAGTCGGTTCTGATCTTGAGTGGGTTACACCCAGACAACTCTGACCATCTCCGCACCTTCACTTCTCATTGTTCTTGGCAATTTACACTCTTAACCAGTTCTTCTGTTCATTATTATTTTCAGAGAGGTTTTCTAATATACGTTTAAGATTCCCTTCTGTAAGAATGGTTTTACTCTTTCAATATGTCCAGGATTCAGAATCGAGTGTTTGATGCTCCCGGAGCACATTTCACAGTCAGAACCGGTTGAACAGTTAGTGGATAAAGCATGTTTTGGGCTTTTTGGTTCAGCCATTGGGCTTAATAGCAATGAGGAATACATGATAAATAGAGCGAGAATATCTCCCAGAACTCAACCGCTCATCCTGTGTGCTGTTTTTCTTCACACTCGTACTGTACTGACAAATAAATGCTGATGGGAATTTGGCAAAAAGCCCTAAAACAAACAAGCAAAAGAAAAGCCATCAAGCCCTTTTGGGCAGGAGCGATGACTGGCACTGGCCGTGGCACTGGCTCAGTGTTTCCCTTCAGTGTGACAGAAATGGTCTCTTGGAAGTCACATGCCTTATTTGTCTTGCTGTTTAGTGTGGAAAATGATCTGTTTAGGATTGGCTTTATAAAGATGTCACGGTTCTTAAGCATGTATTTATATTGTTCACAGTCGTGTAGAATAATGAAGGTTTGAAGAGCTGCACCGTATGATTACAGGGTGAGGTAATGGCACACTACAGCCCTACTCAAACAGCAATTGTTTCTCAGGGTGACGTCTGTAAAAGTACATTTTCACGACTCCTCTGTGATCACATGATTGCAGTGGCACTTGTTATATGGAAAATTCATCAATCCACAAACAGTGTCCTCTGTATATGTGTTTAAATATGTTTGAATTTAAGCTAAAGTGAAAATAAAATGTTTAAAGCACGAGTTAACCCATTTCCAGTGCACATTTTCACATACGGAGGAAGACAAAATTAAACAAATCAAGAAACTGTAGAGACGAGACTGTTTATCAGCGCAGTTAGATAAAACTGTGAATGGAGGGACACGTGTTTCATCACCCACATCACTCGCTCCTAACCCCAATACCGGGTCAGTGCAAGCAGGGCTATCAACTGGCCAACCGGGGCCAATAGCTTCGTTTCCACCATCGGGCCTGTAGCCCTGCAGCTTTGCCCTAAAACCCTGACTTTAAATGCCACCCTGGTGCCAACGTCACACATCCCGCCCATTTCATAAGCAAGAGGGTTAGCTCAAGCTGATTTATATGATTGAGCATAAGCTCAAGCTGATTTATCTTGTTATTTAGCCAAAATGCATAAATATAAATATATATATAAATATATTTAGTTATCTAGAATATTGAGTTTATATTGGAGTGATGGTGGCGTAGTGGCTAAAGCACAGGGCTGTTAATCAGAAGGTAACAGGTTCTAACCCCATGGCCACCACCATTGTGTCCTTGAGCAAGGCACTTAACTCCAGGTTGCTCCAAGGGGATGTGCCCTGTAAGTTGCTTTGGATAAAAGCGTCTGCCAAATGCATAAATGTAAATATTGTTTGTAAACATTAGCTAGTTAGTAAGATAAGTTAGTGTTGACAACTGACCGACTGTAACTGTCATGGTGTCCCGAGTCTCTCCACTAACAGCAGGACGATGTCCCAACACACCATCCATGATCTTGAACAATGATCTTTGGTCACTTTGGTGAATTTTCATGGATTTGTAATGTACCTGCAATTTTTGTATTTTTCCTGAACCTCTACCGCTGTGCGCTGAATACACAACCTGGATAATTCGGCGAAACTCGGCCTATGACATTGAACCCACCTCGATCCTCAGTTGGCCTTGTTTGGCCCAAGGGTAATTAACGGACAAAAGACCGTTGTCCATTGCCCCCAAGAAAGCCCAGAGGACGAGCGATGAAGCCCCGGAAGTGACAGTGGGAACGCAACGGGCCCTGGCATGCACTAGCACGCACTTGACCCGATAGTGGAAAAGAAACTATTGTGTTCAATTGCCCATTTTCTTTCAAAGATTTAAAAATGGGACCGAAAATGGTTCAAAACATTAGATTAAAGCAATAGTTCACCCATAAATAATTTCTCAACCTTTCGGATTGACAGAGTCTGTAATAAAACCCTAATCAGCATCGGCTCGCCTACAGAGATAACCTTTTTCTTCCTCAACACCAACAGTTCACCATTTGAATTGTAATTTTTGTGTGCAATATTCCTTTAAACTCACATGAGAGACTAAATGTTTCACAGAATGTTACGAAAACCTTAATCGCTAATATTGGAGTACAGTTTTTTTTTGTTAAAGAAGTTGATCATTGTTGAACTAATGTGAGCAGTGACCTGAATGCTTTTGTTTGCACGCACCGATGAACAGTCACTGTGATGAAATCAAACTTCATCTTTCCTCAAAAGAGTTTTGCTCAATGATCCGTCACCATGTGCTCCGCTATTGCCCCAAAGCAAGGTCAAAATACTCATTGAGTCCCTGTTTCTGCTCCCACTGATCATGAGCAGCACACGTCCAGTTATTACTGGAACCCTTTCTGAAGTTACCCTTTCTGAAGTAATCCTTTCTAAAGTAATCCTTTCTGAAGTTACCCTTTCTGAAGTAATCCTTTCTAAAGTTACCCTTTCTGAAGTAATCCTTTCTAAAGTAATCCTTTCTGAAGTTACCCTTTCTGAAGTAACCCTTTCTGAAGTAACCCTTTCTAAAGTAACCCTTTCTGAAGTAACCCTTTCTGAAGTAATCCTTTCTAAAGTAATCCTTTCTAAAGTAATCATTTCTAAAGTAACCATCAAGAGGTCAGAAGCATTTGATATTGTGTTCCAAGAGAACTAGATCATTGTTGAACTTATTCAGCGTAAATGGAGATATTTACCTATAAAGTCCTCTAGATTCCTCGAAGCTTTTTGTCTGAGAGCTGGAGAGTTTACTTGAATAAATTATATTGTGTATATATATATATATATATATATATATATATATATATATATATATATATGTGTGTGTGTGTGTGTGTGTGTGTGTGTGTCTTAACCTCTCGGTGATGTGTTTGGTACCTATATATATATATATATACATCTTCAATTCTGCCTGAAATAAGCCTTGGCCATTTTCACGAGTTTCTGTGTTTTTGGGAATTCATTAATCAGGAAACACTCTCAATATGCTTCAAACAGACTTGGGTTTTGCTTTCCATAAATTTCACTAATCTCGACCACTAATGTCGTGTTGAAGTTTATTGTGGCTTGTCAAATTTGCAAATACTTTGAGTAAGGGAACACTTTCTCTCTGTAGGGAAATCTTCAAATGCATGTTTGATTTAATCCGTTCTGTGTTTCTGCATAAGAACGAAAATCCAAAAGAACATTTTGCATTCCCAGGAGAATGTGCTACAACCGCTATAGCCGACATTAGCATAAAGTTCCCTGTAAAATATAATTATTTTACCTTTTACACAGAAAAAAGCATGAAAATTGATTTCTAAGTAAACATACTATTTATCTTAAGTGAGCTAACCTTTCTAAATAACGTTACACTAGTTACAAGTAAACTTAACTCATCTGTGATTAACATTATTTTAATTGAATTATAACACGTCTTATACAGTATAAGGGAAATGATGACTGAATCTCCGTTATCTTCTCAAACTCAACAAAACTCAAGCAACACAATTCTTCAACAATTTGTCACAACTTAATTTCATTATAAACAGTTATGTGCAGGCACAGAGGGAGAGTGGGGCGGGGTTAGGTGCAGACACAGAGGGAGAGTGGGGCGGGGTTAGGTGCAGACACAGAGGGAGTGTGGGGAGGGGTTAGGTGCAGACACAGAGGGAGTGTGGGGGCAGGGTTAGGTGCAGACACAGAGGGAGTGTGGGGGCGGGGTTAGGTGCAGACACAGAGGGAGTGTGGGGGCAGGGTTAGGTGCAGACACAGAGGGAGAGTGGGGGGCGGGGGTTAGGTGCAGACACAGAGGGAGAGTGGGGCGGGGTTAGGTGCAGACACAGAGGGAGTGTGGGGGCGGGATTAGGTGCAGGCACAGAGGGAGTGTGGGGGCGGGGTTAGGTGCAGACACAGAGGGAGAGTGGGGGCGGGGTTAGGTGCAGACACAGAGGGAGAGTGGGGGCGGGGTTAGGTGCAGACACAGAGGGAGAGTGGGGGCGGGGTTAGGTGCAGACACAGAGGGAGAGTGGGGGCGGGGTTAGGTGCAGACACAGAGGGAGAGTGGGGGCGGGGTTAGGTGCAGAAACAGAGGGAGAGTGGGGGGGTTAGGTGCAGACACAGAGGGAGAGTGGGGCGGGGTTAGGTGCAGACACAGAGGGAGAGTGGGGGCAGGGGTTAGGTGCAGACACAGAGGGAGAGTGGGGTGGGGTTAGGTGCAGACACAGAGGGAGAGTGGGGGCGGGGTTACGTGCAGACGTAGAGGGAGAGTGGGGGCGGGGTTAGGGTGCAGACACAGAGGGAGAGTGGGGGCGGGGTTAGGTGCAGACACAGAGGGAGTGTGGGGCGGGGTTAGGTGCAGACACAGAGGGAGAGTGGGGGCGGGGTTAGGTGCAGACACAGAGGGAGAGTGGGGCGGGGTTAGGTGCAGACACAGAGGGAGAGTGGGGTGGGGTTAGGTGCAGACACAGAGGGAGAGTGGGGGCGGGGTTAGCGTGCAGGCACAGAGGGAGAGTGGGGGCGGGGTTAGGTGCAGACACAGAGGGAGAGTGGGGGCGGGGTTAGGTGCAGACACAGAGGGAGTGTGGGGCGGGGTTAGGTGCAGGCACAGAGGGAGTGTGGGGGCGGGGTTAGGTGCAGACACAGAGGGAGAGTGGGGGCGGGGTTAGGTGCAGACACAGAGGGAGTGTGGGGGCGGGGTTAGGTGCAGGCACAGAGGGAGTGTGGGGCGGGGGTTAGGTGCAGACACAGAGGGAGAGTGGGGGCGGGGTTAGGTGCAGACACAGAGGGAGAGTGGGGGCGGGGTTATGTGCAGACACAGAGGGAGAGTGGGGGCGGGGTTAGGTGCAGACACAGAGGGAGAGTGGGGGCGGGGTTAGGTGCAGACACAGAGGGAGTGTGGGGGCGGGGTTAGGTGCAGGCACAGAGGGAGTGTGGGGGCGGGGTTTGGTGCAGACACAGAGGGAGAGTGGGGGCGGGGTTACGTGCAGACACAGAGGGAGAGTGGGGGCGGGGTTACGTGCAGACACAGAGGGAGAGTGGGGGCGGGGTTACGTGCAGACGTAGAGGGAGAGTGGGGGCGGGGTTACGTGCAGGCACAGAGGGAGTGTGGGGGCGGGGTTACGTGCAGACGTAGAGGGAGAGTGGGGGCGGGGTTATGTGCAGGCACAGAGGGAGAGTGGGGGCGGGGTTATGTGCAGACACAGAGGGAGAGTGGGGGCGGGGTTAGGTGCAGACACAGAGGGAGTGTGGGGGCAGGGTTAGGTGCAGACACAGAGGGAGTGTGGGGGCATGGTTTGGTGCAGATGTAGAGGGAGAGTGGGGGCGGGGTTATGTGCAGGCACAGAGGGAGAGTGGGGCGGGGTTAGGTGCAGGCACAGAGGGAGAGTGGGGGCGGGGTTAGGTGCAGACACAGAGGGAGAGTGGGGGCGGGGTTAGGTGCAGACACAGAGGGAGTGTGGGGCGGGGTTAGGTGCAGGCACAGAGGGAGTGTGGGGGCAGGGTTTGGTGCAGATGTAGAGGGAGAGTGGGGGTGGGGTTATGTGCAGGCACAGAGGGAGAGTGGGGGCGGGGTTAGGTGCAGACACAGAGGGAGAGTGGGGGCGGGGTTAGGTGCAGACACAGAGGGAGAGTGGGGCGGGGTTAGGTGCAGACACAGAGGGAGAGTGGGGCGGGGTTAGGTGCAGACACAGAGGGAGAGTGGGGGCGGGGTTAGGTGCAGACACAGAGGGAGTGTGGGGGCAGGGTTTGGTGCAGATGTAGAGGGAGAGTGGGGGCGGGGTTATGTGCAGGCACAGAGGGAGTGTGGGGGCGGGGTTAGGTGCAGACACAGAGGGAGAGTGGGGGTGGGGTTAGGTGCAGACACAGAGGGAGAGTGGGGGCGGGGTTATGTGCAGACACAGAGGGAGAGTGGGGCGGGGTTAGGTGCAGACACAGAGGGAGAGTGGGGGCGGGGTTAGGTGCAGACACAGAGGGAGTGTGGGGGCGGGGTTAGGTGCAGGCACAGAGGGAGTGTGGGGGGGGTTAGGTGCAGACACAGAGGGAGAGTGGGGCGGGGTTAGGTGCAGACACAGAGGGAGAGTGGGGCGGGGTTAGGTGCAGACACAGAGGGAGAGTGGGGGCGGGGTTAGGTGCAGACACAGAGGGAGAGTGGGGCGGGGTTAGGTGCAGACACAGAGGGAGAGTGGGGGCGGGGTTATGTGCAGACACAGAGGGAGAGTGGGGGCGGGGTTATGTGCAGACACAGAGGGAGAGTGGGGCGGGGTTAGGTGCAGACACAGAGGGAGTGTGGGGGCGGGGTTAGGTGCAGGCACAGAGGGAGTGTGGGGGCGGGGTTAGGTGCAGGCACAGAGGGAGTGTGGGGGCGGGGTTTGGTGCAGACACAGAGGGAGAGTGGGGTCGGGGTTACGTGCAGACACAGAGGGAGAGTGGGGGCGGGGTTACATGCAGACACAGAGGGAGAGTGGGGGCGGGGTTATGTGCAGGCACAGAGGGAGTGTGGGGTTACGTGCAGACGTAGAGGGAGAGTGGGGGCGGGGTTATGTGCAGGCACAGAGGGAGTGTGGGGGCGGGGTTACACGCTGACACAGAGGGAGTGTGGGGGCAGGGTAATGTGCAGGCACAGAGGGAGTGTGGGGGCGGGGTTACACGCTGACACAGAGGGAGTGTGGGGGCAGGGTAATGTGCAGGCACAGAGGGAGTGTGGGTGCGGGGTTACACACTGACACAGAGGGAGTGTGGGGGCAGGGTTATGTGCAGGCACAAAGGGAGTGTGGGGGCGGGGTTACGTGCTGGCACAGAGAGTGGGGGCGAGGTTAAACATGCTCAAAGTTCACCTGAGGTTATACTCCTCTCCCTCATTGTGACTTCACACAAATCATAACTGTAAACAATTATCTGAATATAATCTAAAATGTGTCTGTTTTCAGTAGGCTTACATTGTTCTGTTATTTCAGGAGCAATTTTTATAGCTCACCATAAAATAAAACTCACTTTCCTCATTCCAAATGACACGTGAAACACAAGATTGAGGGATGAGAGGATTGTGATTGTGACGGTCAAGCCCCTAAAAGCACAATAAATGCACAATAAAAGCACAATAAATGCACAATAAAAGCACAATAAATGCACAATAAATGCACAATAAAAGCACAATAAATGCACAATAAATGCACAATAAAAGCACAATAAATGCACAATAAAAGCACAATAAATGCACAATAAAAGCACAATAAATGCACAATAAATGCACAATAAAAGCACAATAAATGCACAATAAATGTTGTCCATATCACTTCGCAAGCAGACCGAAATAAAAGAATGAATTCGCCGAAATCTTCCTCTTCACCCATTCGTATCTGGTGTGTACATTAGTGCGGCGCATTGAACGCACCTGACTCACAACACATTTAGATGAAAAATAATTTGTGCACATTTCTGCTTCTGTCTTCCCATCATAACACCAAATTTAAATGCGATAAAGTGAATGAGGTTTCAGATCGGGACAGTCTTCTGCTCTGGGGGACATGACCCACTCTTTGAGGAATACATGTTGGTTTAATCCAGTCTGTGCACATGTGGATTGTGTGAGACTGATTCAATGTTTCGACTAGTTGAGTTTTATTCATACACACCCACTAATACACACTGGTTCTTTTCATATCTATGACCGATAACAACGATGTGATTATAATAATTCATTCTACAGACAGCTAGTTTCTGTTGGGAATTCCCTTCTGACCGTTTCTACTCTCTTTACAACAGATTACATTCAATTCTTAAAACTTTATTATCAGTCAAACATCTAAACACTGATAATAATCTCTTTCAGAGCTGGGTCTCCCTCTCTCACTCCGGTCTGCTCACCTCTGTGTGGGAACACAACGCTCTGCCAGTGAGAACGTTTACATAGATGTGTGAGATGCCCAGAAATAAGAGGGTATGCAACGGGCACTGCACTGTGCCAGCCATCTGTTTGTGTCTGTATTTGTGGGGCAGGATGGCGTTGACATTGTTCAGGTCTGCTGAAATGAAAGCTGACCGAGTGGTGTGTGGCATCTTTTACTTTCCTCTGAATGCAGGAATTTGGATCTTTACAAGATGGAACATGTTGGATATCTTTTAAAAACAGGCCGAGCTGAAGGACTGCATGAGTGCATCACCAACCCTTCCTCCGCTTCACTTCACATTTGAGAAGAACGAGAGAACTCTCTTTGTTTACATCAGTGTGACCCACAACGATCAGCGACGTGCAGCTGTTGTAAACTCCGATGACTGAGAAAGCACGTTGTGAAGATGCTTTATCTGGGTTCATTGCCAGAGGTCACTGAAATCACACACAAGTTCACAACCTCTTTTACCTCACCAGAAAGGTTAAAGGTCACCTCTTCTGATGTGCTATATTAACTTACCTCAGGAAAAGGGCTGATCTTAACAGACTGCCTTTTATATTATGCATCCAACTTCCTCTTGCAGTGAGTAGTTAGGATGTATATTAGTAAGATGAGGTGCATTGTGGGTCCATGCGTCCTTGGGCTAAAGTCAGCATAATGTCTCTTGATGTTTACAGAAGTACGACAGTGTATTAATCAGATGGGAAATAACATTCCACTGACGAGCAGTCGGTCTAATCACACTACACGTGACACGTCACAGCGACACCGTTGGCATCACCTACACGTAAATGACAAATGAACGGTCTGTTTATTGAACATAATCTTTATATCACTGAAAGCTGCTTATGGACCAGATCATGTGAGTGGAGTGGCAACAACTTCAAATCATTGTATGATCACTCCGCTCCAGATCCACTCCGGATTGTCCATTTCCCGCTCACTGATAAGAGGAAGAGTTATTTCAGTACGCTTTATATGCCACTAACCCCCGCGCAGGTGTATTCAAACACACAATATTAAGAGAAACACTTCATTGTGCTTTATTACAACACTAACATTATTTAAATTAGCTTACTTTTGAAACATGTCGACATAATTTTTTTCTCACGGTCACTTCACTTGCAGGACTGCTCTCATTTTCAGTTTGAAGGTGCTTTATTGGTACGGCGGATAATTGTAGTCTACTTTTATTACACTGCAGGGTGCGAATAATGTAATTACATTGTTTATGTTCACGCGTTACTCCTGTTGTTTGCCAATCTTCTCGTGACGGGGAATTGGACAAAGTCAGAATCTGGTGTGTGTGACAGATGAAGACCGTGAGATCTCCAGCACAACGGACATGTGACACAATCAGCCAAAATCAAGTTGTGTTGAACCGGCTGGTGAGACGCCAGCTTTCATGTTCTGTTATGATAAGGGTTTTATACCCCTGAGAGTTCATCTTTGGCATGCCACCACAGAAACACTAAACCAAGCGAACAGAAAAACTGATTAAACTTCGAAAAGATTTTGTCACGTGTTGAGATGTCACACCACGTCACAAAAAAAGGTAAGCAGGTTTAATACTTTAGAGGATATAAAGGCTATTGGATATGTTCGATATTAATGCTTTGTTTTTACAGTCAGTATTAAATCCAAATGTAATGTTCCTGGTGTTATTTCAAATGATTCCTCAGTGCTCATTATTCCAATAAATCATCATAATCTGACATGTAATAACTTTCTTTCTGAACACTTCTAATGACTGAAAGAATAAAGTTTATGTTGATTGAAGTCTAAAGCAGTTGATTTTATGTTGACTATTTGATGTTTGACTTTGTGATGTACCTGTATATCATGATTTGTTAACATCACAACACTGATCCAATTAACCCTTGGAGAACTCCGCCCCCCTTGGTTACGGTTGCTGACGCTGAAAAGCTGTGCAGAAGTTCCTGTAGTAATGAATGAGAGATGGCGATGTTTTTGGCAAAATACTCTCTTAAATGAAACTGATAATACTACTAATGAAGAGAGACATTGTAAAGCATAAAGAATTAATGTTAAGCTATTAACTTTACCTCAGAGCAAATGTAGGTGTCCTCGCTGATGTCATACATGTTCATTTGGGAATGAGGCATGACACACTTTAATCCATACCATGCTCTTCTTCACATGTATTTAAAGATTTAAGAAAATAAAGAAAAACACACTGCGTGTATCCTCTCTAAGTAACTGGTCTAACTATTAAAAGTAACCAGACAACAACATTTCAACTTTTTGTAATAATGTTTATAAAATTCGGCTTAAATTACTCAAAACACATTACTATCATAGACTGTTGTTGGGAAAAAGCAAACGCTTGTCAGAGAAATGGTGCATGGCAACAGTTGCTAAGAGAGGATTGGCCAGAAGTGCTTTTAGGGTGGTGCTTATCGAAGGGTTAATTGTGGCTTGTTACAGCTTGTTATTAGTCATAGATTTCTCTCAGTTGGGTTGTTGAGCAAGACTCTCTCTGTGGCAGCTCTGCCAGCTCTGTGTGGCATGTAGAGTTGATGCCAGCCGCTTGGGAGAAGAAAGACAGATTAGCCAGCTTGGTCTCAGAGGGCCGTCTGGAGTGAGTGAAAATGAAAAAGCCTGAAACTCCCATTTCTATTTGAGCCTATTGCTCGCCCTCACTCGCCCACTCATTTGTGCGTGTGTGCTTACAGAGCGATACACTAAAGCAAAGCGGTCATTAGAGAAACACTTGTGCAGGAGTCTGCAAAACTACCATTTTTCACAATCGATTAGTCGTGGGTTGACTGAGCCAATAGTTGACTAATCGGAACACAAAAGTATAATTTGGCTGGTTATGGGTCCTTGTACCTTCAGATAATCCCTTTTTTGTTTTTAGCGGAATAACCAATAAACTGACCGTTGTTTTTCATCGAGAAAGAAATTGGCAAAATTGACAAAAAAATTTTCACCCTTATCTATTATTTATTTGTATCTCTTTATCATTTTACCTTCACCATATGCGTTCAACCATTACACAATAATATATAAGAATTCATGGACAGGGTTAGTCTTTAAAACTTAATGGGAATTAAGTAAAATAGTTGTTGTACATAATTTGATTCTGTTGTTTAATAGCCGGTGATATTCAGGTCTATACTGTCAGTGCTTTGGATTTTTGGCTTGATGTACTAGCAACATAATTCAGTTTGGATGAACTAGTCTACACTTTTATACACTTTTATACACTTTTGGTGTACAATAAATTACAAGGATTGTTTGCGAGTGGCCGTTTTCAGGTTAAAATCGTGTTTTTTATATATAAACCAATAATGGCCAGATAACATTAGTTACAGTTAGTTCTGTGCGCAGCATCCCAGTGTAGAATTGTGAGTTTGTCGTATCCAGATGTCCATTGCTTGATGAGAATGCAATAAACAATAATAATTTTCCTCATTAAAATGATTAGAGTCTGTCTGCTATCTCTGGTGAACTCTTATTTTATGGAGGGGATTGAGGAAGAACAGATGATGGTGCTGATTGGCTAATCAATGGAAATTGGGGTGTCAGGCCCGCCCACATGTGCAAAACAATTATTCAAGTTATAAACTCGGTTTATATGCATGAATGACAAATGTGTTTTCTTGTTTTTGGTTGAAAAATGTGTTTTCTTTTTCAGTTGAAAAACCACAGATACAAATTCAATTGTTGTGATGAAGAGAGATAACAGGAAATGGTTTGTTGCTTATTTAGTTTTGAAGATAAAAATGAGAAAACTAATTATCTGAAGTTACACGGACCGTTATGTTTACCTGACCCCAATCAGACCTGCTGAGAATCAGCTGCTTGCATGTGAAGTGACTGAGACATGTAAACGACCAGTCATGATTCGTTTTGTTGTTACGTGTCATCATGTTACTACAATAATAGGCCGGTGTGCGGCACAGAGTCATTTCAGCAGTCCGCATATCAGAGCAGCGACAGACACGGTTGAGCTCATCATGTTAAAATGTTCGTCTGTTTCATCAGTCCAGTTCATCTGGAAATGATTCAGATGTCATCATCTCTGACAAGAATGAAAGACAAAACAATGACTAGTTTGAAGTTTAGTCTTTCTCACTTTAATGAAAATAGAAAAATGGTCCATTCAGACTTTTACATGTTCAAAAGTTTCTCTCGGGACACCCCTGAACCCTCATACTGCATCATTCCTCATCACAAGGGCTTCTGTGCCCCCATACTATCTGTATGTAAAGAAATTTGAAAATCATTTTAATGTAAATATATATAAATATATATATATACTGTCATTATGATTGAAAATGAAAAGACCATCTTATAACATTCATGTCCAACTGCACTCAGTTGATAAACTCTATAAATATTGTGATATCATCACTGTATCGGCGGTGTCTGGACCCCAACGCAGTTTTGTAAAGAATATTTAGACTGTTTAGGATTTAGTTTTCTCTTCTTTTTTTGGAAATTCCAAAAAATTTGCAAATGTGATTGAATATTGTGATAAATATCGATATCGAATTATATGAAAAAGAATATCGTGATAATATATTTTGCCATATCGCCCAGCCCTAACGACTAAACCGAAATCTGAAGATACGTGGATATCAGCCATTTAAAACCCTGTATCGATCGACCACTAATATATGGACGCTAAGTGCAGCACTTGGTGAAGTTCAAGTTATTTTTACCCTAAACTGTGGAGGTCACAGACAGTGAACGGTCGTGTATAGAGTCCTTATTAGCATTCTCAAGCACAGCAGCCGTTAACCGTCTCTCGGCCTCTGCGCTTTGGTGTACGAGGAACCATGTTGTTTCCTGCTCCGTCCCCAAACCACTTCCTGTTGCAGTGCTGAGACTGAGGTTTGTGCTAACCCTTTATTCATTCAGTTCAGGAAGCCAACACACCCATCCTGTTGAACACTTCTCACAGGGGCATTTAGTCAATGCAGAGTCTCCCCAATGTTCCTCAGTTTCAGTCTCAAAGCCATAAAGCTTAAGCTCATTCTCTGTATGCTAACCTCCATGTTGACATTAATGATAAAGGCTAGCGTACAGAGGATCTTCATTGATTTTTATTGCCTGAAACCGTTAGATCCAGATGTGATTATCTGATTGCATTACAGGTGTGTATGAAGTTCAAGGACTGCTTCAGCAGTGTTATTTTACTCTCAGTATTGCTGTTCTCAGACATGTTCCATTGAAATGAGTGAAAGCAGAAATTTCATGGGGAAGATGTTTTTCCTGTTGGAGTGATGCGTTCTGAACGGCTCAAAGTTGAGAGCGTTTCTCTCTTCGTCTGTTTTCAAGAGCATCACATGGTCATTACTGGAGTGAGCTCATACGCTTGGACGTGAAGACTCATTGGCCCTGTCCCAAAGGACACTCTACACCCTTGCAGTCCTCCTAGTCAAACATTGGTGACATAAGTACAGACTGATGGGGCGCTAGTCAGCAACGTCATGTGGGTGCATGAGCTATAATAGTGTGCGTATGGGACAGACTTCAATCACATGACTAATATTTATACATTATTGATCAAACCCATTTTACAAATGATTAAAACATGATTGATCATGACGATGTTAAATGTATAGAAAGGAGAACATATATCTCACACACTGCTCGTAAATATACTCCACCTCCGCACCGTTCACACCATTTATATTTATGTCAGATTCCCAGTTTAGGATATATTAAAAGTTTGACATTTTCCCAGATGGTATTTTATATAATGACAAAAGAATGTCCAATAGCTCTTAAAATTAAAGAAATAAAATGAAAGACTATTATTTTGAGAATTAAAAAAGTATTCATCCCCTAATTTAATACTTGGTTTAACCTCCTTTTGCATATATCACAGCCGTATGTATTTTGGATTAGTCTCAATTAACGTCTATTTGCCCGTTCCTGCTGGAAACATTGCTGAAGAGTGTTAGTTGGGATCAGCGAGATCCCATCATCATGATTTAACAAGCAAACGACTTTATAGTTTATCATGAGACTCTTCCTGAACACATACAGTCAAAGTGTGCGTCATGTTAATGATAGTTTGTCAACAGAATGGATGTTTCTGGAACTATAGATTTAATTGGCACTTCTCGCTCTGCTGATTGGACGCTTGCGTAGATCCGTTCTGTGGGAGGATTAGGGAAGTTTCTGGAAAGATTCCTGTGCCTCTCCGGCTGATAAGAGATCAGTGTCTCCCACAGGGTTTTATGAGACTGTGGTGGGTGGACCTTGGACCCTCTAGGGGGTGCGTAAGAATCTTTTGTACATTTTAAAGTGAAATGCATCAATCTGGTGCACTTTGAGAGCAAAATGAAGAGGTTCAATCTATGAAGAACTTTGTGCTCTAGTAATTTAATCATAAACTCATTGCTTGATGGGTATGAATGTGATGACATGGCAAAAAAGACACACCCAAAAAGCATGAATGAGACGGAGTTTAACGCAGACTTGAGCATTTATTTGAGCCAGCGCTTAAAGTTTATGCTGGATATGATGACGATACCCAACCTAATTCTGTACTCATGTAAACCGCACAGTATGGGGGAGGAGGCTGTTGTCATATGATCATTATTTGATGTCATGTATGGCAGTGAAATAAAGGAAATCCTCCATCATCATCATCAACAGCAGGAGTGATCACACTTCTATAGAATGAGATCTACTTTATCATCATTATATCTATCATGAACAATAAAGGCTATACATTATCATACCAACATTTTAGTAGTCTGTCGTGAAATATGACAATCCTCAATACCAGCTTTAAAACCACAACAAATAACTACACTAATTAATATGTAAATGATGGAATAATAGTTTCAAGTTCTTGAGTAATTATTCAAGACTAGTAAACAGTCAGTAATAAAAAACAGCAATGAATAGAAATAGATCATATAGGGGTGGTTGTGGCGCAGGTGGTAGAGCGGGTCGGCCACTAATCACATGGTTGGCAGTTCAATTCCCGGCCCACACGACTCCACATGCCGAAGTGTCCTTGGGCAAAACACTGAACCCCAAGTTGCTTGTGTGTGTGTGTGTGTGTGTGTGTGTTTGTTTGTGTGAGTGAGTGTGTGTGTGCGTGTGTTAGAGACAACGTTAGAGATCTTTTATGTTATTATGAGAAGTGTAAAAATATTTTCGGTTCATTATGAAACTGTGGTGGGCGCCACATCGAGGTAATTAATGGGAAACACTGAGATTGAATGGGCAGGGCACGGTGCCCAGCAGCCATCGAGTCGTCACACACACATTCACTGCTCCACACACACTCTGTCTTTGTGATGTGCTATAAAAAAAAATCCTTTCTTTTGCAGTTGTTTGTTCTTTTTTGTTATTGTTGTTTTATTTTTTTACTTCCTCTCGCTCTCCCCAAGCACTGTGACAGGTTGATTTATGTATGTGTGTTTGTGTGTGTGTGTGTGTGTGTGTGTGTGTGTGTGTGTATGTGTGTGTGTGTGTGTTAGTCTGTTGTAAGTCATAAACACTCTTGACCTTTTCTGGACTTTCCCAGATGACCACATCATTGTTAGAAATGAAGATAAGCTACTCATTTGTAAATAACATCAGCTATAATGATAAACGACTCTTTGGTCTTTGGTGGTGGCTGACGTACATGGTTAGTTTATTACAAAATGGCAGTTAATTCATATTTAACCTAATTATGTAGTTGCATATAATGTATACATTGGAAAATGTATTTTTTGAACATCTGGAACATTTTGAATTTTGTCTTTTTACTTCAAGGTGCTTTTGGAACTCAAACTAATGGGAACTAAC
Organism: Xyrauchen texanus; assembly: GCF_025860055.1. NCBI lineage: Eukaryota > Metazoa > Chordata > Actinopteri > Cypriniformes > Catostomidae > Xyrauchen > Xyrauchen texanus. The sequence goes on along the minus strand of NC_068307.1, from coordinate 46,646 downwards.
CAAACCCTAATTTCATGAACACCTTATTTCTAAAGCGATTTATAACATTCCCTGCTCTTAACTCGCAGTGAAGAGTCTTTTAGCTCAGGGCAGAAGGAAACAGTCAAACATTTTACTTGAGGAAACACCGTTTGAGGATCTGACTTGAGGCTTCTTTACCAGCACGCAGAGACTGAGAGAACTGCACCGCTGAGAGCTGGTTGGATCTCTCAAGATGGAGTGGACATTCATCACCATTTCTTCAATGTGCTCGGTGTCATCGGTGACATTTAACTGCAAGGTTACAGCAGACTCTTGTAGTTGTAGCCTGATTCTGAGTTACACCACTTCCTGCTTTGAACTTCCTGTTTAGTCCAAGGCACGCAGCAGGAGCAACAGCAATCTGACTCCCATTGCAACAAGCTCAGACACCTCCGATCTCAAGATAACTCTTTGGTGTGATGATTTATTAATGTGTATCTGGTGGACAGTGAGCGTACACAGCTGCCTCTTGTTATGTTTGGCCTCTGAGAGGGTGATTAGAAGATGGATTAGGGAAGATGTTCATCTCAACTAAGAGAAAATCCCTCAAAGTTTGATTAGATGAGGACAGATGAGGAAGAACTCCGCTCAGGTGGAGGGAATGCATTGGAAAGTGGTTTTGGCTTGATGGTGACCCATTTTTCATAAAAGTTTAGCAGAACAAGGGTTACCATCTAGAAATTGCCGTGATAAAGTTTTTGCAGACTTTAATGGTAAATAATGAGCATCAAGCAACAAACAGGACAGCACTAAACCTTTATGTGTGCTTCAGAAAGAGGAGGGGAAAGAGTGTATTTAAAGAGAAAATGAGAGGGATTTCAGCGACTTAAGAGAGAGGTGGGGGTGACCAGAGGAGAGAGAGTGTGTTTGGGGTGGGAGGGGTGCAGAATGCAGCTGGGGCTCGCCTGCAGTACTAAGGGTTTTGTGATTTGTAATTAGGTTGGTGGTTTTGTGCCCTGCCACAGAAAGACTATTTTGTAATTCAGCAAAGAGTTTCCTTCAAGTCCTCAGAGACTTCAAAACAATCCCAACACCACTGTCACACCTCAGCCTCTCCATGTTCTCCAGTTCCAGTGAATGTTATCTCATGTTCTGTTCCATATGATGGTGAATTTATAGCATTGTTTATTAAGGCTTTCCTAAGGATAGTGCTGCTTATAACTACTGTTCCTTTTGATCTGTCTGTGTCTTGGCAGCTCCCCCAACACTGGGCTAATCATTAGCTTGGGCAGCTGTGTTTCACACCACTCCAGTAGCAGGAGATGGGGACACAGAAATCAATAAGTGCAGGAAACACAGTCACCTGAGTGTGAGAGCTCTGAAGCTGTGAGACGTGTGAGAGAGAGAGTTTGAGAGGGAAATAGTGAGGAGGCAAGGGTGAAATTGCCTAATGGTGAAAGTGCTAATCTGAGAATGGTTAGAAGAGACACACTAATGCAGTTATATTTAATGCGTTACATCTTTAATACGGTTCTTTTTAATGCGTTACATCTTTAATGCAGTTATATTTAATGCGTTACATCTTTAATGCGGTTCTTTTTAATGCATTACATATTTAATGCGGTTATATTTAATGCGTTACATCTTTAATGCAGTTATATTTAATGTGTTAAATCTTTAAAGCGGTTATATTTAATGTGTTACATCTTTAATGCAGTTATATTTAATGCGTTACATCTTTAATGTGGTTATATTTAATGCGGTTATATTTAATGTGTTACACATCTTTAATGTGGTTATATTTAATGCGGTTATATTTAATACGTTACATCTTTAATGCAGTTATATTTAATGTTTTACATCTTTAATTCGGTTATATTTAATGTGTTACACATCTTTAATGCAGTTATATTTAATGCGTTACATATTTAATGCGGTTATATTTAATGCGTTACATCTTTAATGCAGTTATATTTAATGAATTACATCTTTAATGCAGTTATATTTATTGCGGTTATATTTAATGCATTACATTTTAATGCGGTTATATTTAATGCGTGCGGTTATATTTAATGTGTTACATCTTTAATGCAGTTATATTTAAGCATTACATCTTTAATGCGGTTATATTTAATACGTTACCTTTATTGCGGTTATATTTAATGCGTTACACCTTTAATGCAGTTATATTTAATGCGTTACACCATTATTGCGGTTATATTTAATGCGTTACACCTTTAATGCAGTTATATTTAATGTGTTACATCTTTAATGCAGTTATATTTAATGCATTACACCTTTAATGCGGTTATATTTAATGCGTTACACCTTTAATGCGGTTATATTTAATGCGTTACAGCTTTAATGCCGTTATAGTTAATGCGGTTATATTTAATGTGTTACATCTTTAATGCAGTTATATTTAATGCGTTACAGCTTTAATGAAGTTATAGTTACTGCATTACATCTTTAATGCGGTTATATTTAATGCGTTACAGCTTTAATGCAGTTATTTTAATGCGTTACATCTTTAATGTGGTTATATTTAATGCGTTACATCTTTAATGCGGTTATATTTATTGTGGTTATATTTAATGCATTACATTTTTAATGCGGTTATATTTAATGTGTTACATCTTTAATGCGGTTATATTTAATGCGTTACAGCTTTAATGAAGTTATAGTTACTGCGTTACATCTTTAATGCGGTTATATTTAATGCGTTACATCTTTAATGCAGTTATATTTAATGCATTACATCTTTAATGCGGTTATATTTAATTCGTTACACCTTTATTGCGGTTATATTTAATGCGTTACATCTTTATTGCGGTTATATTTAATGCGTTACACCTTTAATGTGGTTATATTTAATGCGTTACACCATTATTGCGGTTATATTTAATGCATTTTACACCTTTAATGCGGTTATATGTAATGCGTTACACCTTTAATGCGGTTATATTTAATGCGTTACAGCTTTAATGCGGTTATAGTTAATGCGTTACACCTTTAATGCGGTTATATTTAATGCGTTACAGCTTTAATGAAGTTATAGTTAATGCGTTACATCTTTAATGTGGTTATATTTAATGCGTTACACCTTTAATGCGGTTATATTTAATGCGTTACAGCTTTAATGCGGTTATAGTTAATGCGTTACACCTTTAATGCGGTTATATTTAATGCGTTACAGCTTTAATGCAGTTATATTTAATGCGTTACACCATTATTGCGGTTATATTTAATGCGTTACACATTTAATGCAGTTATATTTAATGTGTTACATCTTTAATGCAGTTATATTTAATGCATTACACCTTTAATGCGTTATATTTAATGCGTTACATCTTTAATGCGGTTATATTTAATGTGTTACAGCTTTAATGCAGTTATAGTTAATCGCGGTTATATTTAATGCGTTACATCTTTAATGCGGTTATATTTAATGCGTTACAGCTTTAATGAAGTTATAGTTAATGCGTTACATCTTTAATGCGGTTATATTTAATGCGTTACATCTTTAATGCAGTTATATTTATTGCGGTTATATTTAATGCATTACATTTTTAATGCGGTTATATTTAATGCGTGTGGTTATATTTAATGTGTTACATCTTTAATGCAGTTATATTTAATGCATTACATCTTTAATGCGGTTATATTTAATGCGTTACACCTTTATTGCGGTTATATTTAATGCGTTACACCTTTATTGCAGTTATATTTAATGCGTTACACCTTTAATGTGGTTATATTTAATGCATTACACCATTATTGCGGTTATATTTAATGCATTTTACACCTTTAATGCAGTTATATTTAATGCGTTACACCTTTAATGCGGTTATATTTAATGCGTTACAGCTTTAATGCAGTTATAGTTAATGCGTTACAGCTTTAATGAAGTTAGGGTTAATGCGTTACACCTTTAATGCGGTTATATTTAATGCGTTACAGCTTTAATGAAGTTATAGTTAATGCGTTACATCTTTAATGTGGTTATATTTAATGCGTTACACCTTTAATGCGGTTATATTTAATGCGTTACAGCTTTAATGCGGTTATAGTTAATGCGTTACACCTTTAATGCGGTTATATTTAATGCGTTACAGCTTTAATGCAGTTATATTTAATGCGTTACACCATTATTGCGGTTATATTTAATGCGTTACACATTTAATGCAGTTATATTTAATGTGTTACATCTTTAATGCAGTTATATTTAATGCATTACACCTTTAATGCGGTTATATTTAATGCGTTACATCTTTAATGCGGTTATATTTAATGCGTTACAGCTTTAATGCAGTTATAATTAATGCGGTTATATTTAATGCGTTACATCTTTAATGCGGTTATATTTAATGCGTTACAGCTTTAATGAAGTTATAGTTAATGCGTTACATCTTTAATGCGGTTATATTTAATGCGTTACATCTTTAATGCAGTTATATTTATTGCGGTTATATTTAATGCATTACATTTTTAATGCGGTTATATTTAATGCGTGCGGTTATATTTAATGTGTTACATCTTTAATGCAGTTATATTTAATGCATTACATCTTTAATGCGGTTATATTTAATGCGTTACACCTTTATTGCGGTTATATTTAATGCGTTACACCTTTATTGCAGTTATATTTAATGCGTTACACCTTTAATGTGGTTATATTTAATGCATTACACCATTATTGCGGTTATATTTCATGCATTTTACACCTTTAATGCAGTTATATTTAATGCGTTACACCTTTAATGCGGTTATATTTAATGCGTTACAGCTTTAATGCAGTTATAGTTAATGCGTTACAGCTTTAATGAAGTTAGGGTTAATGCGTTACATCTTTAATGCGGTTATATTTAATGCGTTACAGCTTTAATGCAGTTATATGGGACGCTCATCCCTCGAGCACACATGCTTAATCCAGCTAGATTATAATGTGATGACTCGTGACTTATTGAATCATAATATATATGTAACTCTGCATATCTTATTGTGAAGAAAATTGTCAATATGCATCTTTATTAATAAGAGAGAGTTTGTTTAAGATAAAGATGGATTGAAGTGAACAAAAAGGTGAGAGAGTCTCGCCCCATTATACACGGCAACAAAATAAGCTTTTGATTTGTTTTTGTTTTGTTTTCCAATAGAAATATCTAAAACTCCTTTAAAACAACTTACATTTTCTTTAGCAGCTATACTACAGAAGAAAAAATTTCGAATGTTGAATATAATATTAAAAATGAAAATATTTTAAAATCTAAAAATCGTTTAAAAAAGATATTTAAACTTGCTTTTGGAGAATAGATCTTGAATATAAGTATATTTTATCTTTACTGCACTCGCAGAAGTATAACCAAGTGAAAAATACACTTATATTTAAGATACATTCTCGTAAAGCAAGTTTAAATATCTTATATGTTGCTTCTCAAGTAAATGTTTCTTGTTTTAAGGATTTTTAGACTATTTCAAATGGAAAACAAGACAAAAAGTTGATAACAACAGGAGTTTTTGTAGTGAATTTCTTTACTGAATTAAACTTATACCCCCCATTCAGAGCATTCTAACAACCTGCATCACCGTCTGGTTTAAAAACGGCAATGCTTCAGACCGCACGGCCCTGCAACTCAATGTGAAGACAACAGAAAAAATCATCAGACTCTCGTTTTCATCCATATCAGACATTAAACAAAAATCATAAAAGCATCATAGTGCACCCCTCCCACAGACTCTGACCTGCTGCCAGTTAAAAAGAGATACAGTAGCATACGGGCCAAAACACAAAGACTCTGCAACAGCTTTTTCCCTCATGCTGTCAGGCTCTTCAACACCCTGACACAAGAACTTAAACCTGACTCGAGGAACAAAAGAACGTTTGCACTACATTCAACCTTTTGCACACTTTACACTGTATATCATATACTGGTATATTTACCTGCTGCCACTACCAGTCTGTGAGTGGTCACGTGTGTTCCCCTCTAATTTCATTGTGTTTGTTATTGTTCAGTGTATATTGTCGAGTGATATTGTTTACAGTACAGTTTGTCTGCATTGTGTGTATATATGTATATTTGTATATACATTCACGTGTGTGTGTGTGTGTGTTTTTTTTAATCAAAGTGCTTTTGTACTTCACAATATAATCTAAAACACAACATGGGCATATTTAGTCAAATAAAGTGCTGCACAACTTTAATAATGAATACATTGATGAAAACTTTATTCAGTACAACAGCACTCTTGCAAGTTTAACATAATAATAATAATAATAATAATAATAATAAATGTTCCTGAACACTAGTAATATATTGCAATTTCTTAAATTTCAGGCAACATTTTATATTGAATCTATTGCAGAGCTGGACTGTTAATCTGGCATACCGGGCATTTTTCCGGTGGGCTGACGCACTTTGGGGCCAATCAGGAGTGGACTGGCCATCGGGAGAACCGAGCGGGCCTGAGTGTCGGCCGCACAACGTGCCGAACATGCCGCGATAAGCTAAAATGAGCCGCCGCGTTATGCAGAACTGGTTTTGTGTTTTGAATAGTTTCACAGTTCTGGAAAAGACGTTGTTATATAACCCAGTGTGATTATTGAGGATAATTCACGATTATACTGTATATAATCTGCACGCATCACAGTGAACGAGATCTCTTCTGTCACATAGCACAACACGTGATGCTCATTAATGTGCTGTTTATCACTCCTCTTACATTCAATATGCAGTGTGCATTATTACATACTATCCTTTTAACTTCCCAGATAAACATCCAACTTGGGTCTAAACAATGTATGTTCTTTCTTTAAAGGCACTTCAGCAAGGGAGTGTCTGACAAAGCAATAAATGTGAATAATTTGCCTTTAGGGTCTTTTTTGAGCATTCTGGAGTGAGGCGTTGAGGAGAATGATTGATTTTCATCATTGTTTAATTGCCTCCAACTCCGAATGTCTGTCCCGTCCTTCAGACAAGCACTCTTAGACAGCTTGTTTTATTTACTGGAGGTTGAGGAAAGGTGGCCGTCCAAATTGATTGGGGCACGCCGTGCCTGAAGCTCCTCAGTTCTCTGAAGTTGGTATGCGGACTGGCAGATGTGCCCCAGCTCTGTACCCTGTAAGAACAGAGAAAGCAGCCCAGAGCCAAGCGCAAGATTGACACTGATTCATGTGCTTTGTTTCCAGAGGTGATGGTCTTCAGCCTCATCTGTGTTTAGGGCTGTGGATATTCTGTGCTATGGTAGCTGGCACCCTAAACAGGAAGGATTGGGCGGAACCTAACGCTAGCTTCCTGTTAGGCAGAAAGTATATTTGGGTAGTGACATGGTTTCACCCTAGCAGTGATCCAAAGCAAACAGTTCTCCACAAGCATCAACTGTAATGAATGATTAACAGACACCATACCACACGCTTACTTTCCCCCTCAAGCTCTGTTGGGTAATACAAGACTGTTCATTCTTTTAGTTTCTGTCCCTGAGGAAATACTGAATGTGTCAAAATCAGACAACTAGGACTGTTTGTTCTCCAATTTTAAGTTGCCCATCAAGTGATTTGTTGAGGAACCCAGAGGAGAATGGTTCTGTTCATTGGGGCAATTGTTTCGTGGATAGTTTACATGAAACTAACGTCATCTGAAGTTTCTTTAACTGCTAAAGACTGTTGAAACATTGATTTTACACTTCATTAGACTCATTAGTGACGTCTCTCAGATGTAATTAAAGATGTAAAAGTCACTGTTGTTTTCGTGTTGCATGTCCTCTGCACAACATCTGACTTATTGACTACAGGGAATTCTGGACATGGCATTCCTCCTTTTCATTTAGATTGGCACGCTGCATATTTTGTGCAAATGAACGAAAAAATGTGTGAGTTGTTGGAGAGGGCTGTGTGAAGACTGGGTGGCATTTGAAAATGCTGGTCGGGTCGCGTGTCTCTGTAAAGGTTATCGGTCTGTTGTTGACCCTGATGAGGAAATGAGACGTTGCAAAGAGAACCTTTTGTCCCTTTAATGTTGATGCCAATTCCTGTTGACTCAGCCAGAGACGTAATTTGATATTTTCCTCCCTCTTCTACTCTGCTCTAAATTTCAAATACTCCTTCCTCTTTAAATATTTTGAGATGATCAGTAGGTGACCTTTCTTCTTGATATGATGCCTTCATCATCAAGAAAAACAGGTCTCGGTCAGTCCCGTGTAAAATAAGCTCCCTCACCAGCTGTGCCAACTCCAGTGCTGTTGGTGACGCCTTTTCGTTCTTTGACTCAAAACTTCTCTTCAGCTGCGCCTCTCAGACGGGCACGTTGAAACGCTCTTCTTCCTCTTCCTGTAAGGATGTTCATGTCAAATCTCTCTTTTGCAAAGTCATTTCAGTTTGATTGTTGCTCAACGAGCTCCGTGTCCTCGCTCTTATATCATATCAGAGATTTCACTTACTGTAAATGACCGTATCAGTGTTCTGTTTGTTGTGCCCACATACTTGAGCACGTAGTCGTGTTTTCACAACGAAACAGAATATGATAGTGATTGCTGTAACCGCCGTGGACTGTGTGGGACCAGAGAACTTATCCAGCCTGTAAACTCATTTCACATGCAGGACTTCATGAGCTCAATTGCGTCAGTAATGTCAGCAAGGAGAGCACTTTTCTCTTCTTTCTCTGCATATGAATCAAACTTACGATCCTCCTCAGACACATTCTGTGTATTATTAAGAGCCTGTGTGTAACGTCATTTACAGCTGTGCTCTTTTATCAGGTTAGGGTTACACCTGTAATGTCTGTAGTGTGTTACGGTACTTGTTAGGAACGATAGATCGCTTCTGTTACCCAAATACAGCGTTCACTTCTCTTGCTCTGTTTTCCTGCGGAAATTGAAGTTGCTGGTAAATCCAATGAGTCATATTTCTTGCATCTGCTTTTGTATTTCTCTCTTTCTGTCTCCCGGAACGTGACATTGGTCAGCTGAATTAAGAGTGTGAATGAGGGAGAGAGAGGTCAACTGTTTCGAAAGGAAATGGAATAAAGAAAAGAGAAAAAAAGAGCATGTTTGGGGTTAGGGAAGGGTGTCTGAAACAGTACCTTCTCTGTTAGCCCTGTTGGGGGAACTCGCTCCGTATTCCTCTAGCGTACTGCCAGACCTCCCTACCAAACCATTCTGCAGGTGCTTCTAGTAACGGCCCCATGGCCTGATCTGAGGTCAGTTTTAGCAGTGATTTACAGTGAACAAACAGCAAAATACACACGCTCTCCAGCTCTTTTGTGCTGACACACTAAACCACATTTATTTTCTGCTGTCGAGTTTTATGGCATCATAACACGTGTGTTTTACATAATTCATCAGTGGAGCCGCTTTTGACTGCTGAACGGATAATGAAACTGAAGAGCAGATTTGGAGTAAACCATCGACGCCTCATCAGAGAAACAGAAGTGTTCGTCAGTCTTTTGCTTCTTCTGCATCTCACTGTTCTTCAATGGATGATGCACATAAAACAATTGAATCAGTTTTTACTCTATTCACCTGAAGATAGACGTCAATCGATATGTTCTTGTTTGTACCAGCCGATGCTGATTCTTCAGGGCAGTGTGGCCAATATATGAAACAATTTAAAGACAGCAAATTAGATTTGTGAATTTGCTGAAATTAACCCTTATTTGAAACAATATTTACTCGGACTTCACAAAAAAATATTTTGAAAACTGAAAATGTGCAGCATCCATTTATTAGGCTGTCGGTAGATTGTGGATCCGCTTCGGGCACGGGCAGATGCCCATAATCTCAACGTGACTAAATATCAACTGATATATTTGACTATTGTCACTCCTTTCTCCTTCATTCTCTTGACATGGCCTGTCTCCCTTCTTCTTTCTTGTCCTCTTTGCATTCCCTATCTGTACAGCGTTCTGTTTCTTCCCTTCCTGGGAGTCTGTGTAATCTCTCAAGACCTGATCTGTAGTCCACTTTACAATATAGACCTGTTGTTTATGTCATCGAGTCTCTTTCTCTCCTTTTGGATCTGGTCTGTCAGTGCTCTCTCTCAAACAACGGCTTTCAGAGCCAGCAATGGACCAGGTCTTTCATTTGGTCTTTGACTAGAGGGTCGTCCACAGGTTACAGATCAAAGCCAGCCTTTTAGTGTACACGTGTATTTAATGTGATCTGCATCTGAGACGAGACTTGATCTGTATTTCAGGTACATACTTCTGTGCTTTAACGCTTCGCTTCAAGTAATAAATGAATATTGTAACACAAGATCTTCAGTACTTAATAAAACATTTGAGCTGTGGCCACTCCTCTTCCCGTTTTCTTTTCATGTCCTGCTTTGATTCCTCTGATTTTGGCTGGGTAGAGGTTACCATAGCAATACATGTATGACTTCACTTCCTGTATGTGCCCTGTGGTTAGGCATGTTTTCTCTCTGAGAATCCTTTTTATCTGTTATATATATTAATATCTGTTTACCCTTAAATTAAACTTGAGAGTAACAATCAAGAAACTGTTTTATTTGTTAAAATGTAATGTTTTCTGAATTTGTGTTTTAAAGTATAAATCAGGGACTACAAATAAAATGTTTTTGATTTTGGTTTGTTCTGAGCAAAAAAAGATTTTTTTTCATTCTGGTTCAGACGTTCTGCAGCCTCCTCTTTAAATGGGGTTAGCGGTTGAGCTAAATGAAAGAACTGTTAATAACATTATTTTAAATTGACTCTGCTAAGCATTGGATGAAATATGAATTGAAGTGTTGCCAGATCTCACAAGTGAAGCAATCAATTTGGTCAGGAAAAACAAGCTCAAATTAAGCCATTTGCCTCACCTAAAGAAGCAAAAATGAGCAATAAAATGTTTTCACGTGTGCTGGATTTATCAGCATAGAATTAACAGTTAAGTATAATTTTAATTACAGATCTGCTTCTCAGTCAAAACCCGACAGCATCAAATCTGTATTAATGAATCATATCTAACAATAATTCAGTGAAGAAACAACTGAGAAATTAATTTTTACCTCTAATAATGTTTTCCTTGTATCTATAGCGTGCATGTATATCCATCCATCCATCTTCAACCGCTTATCCGAAGTCGGGTCGCGGGGGCAGCTGCTCCAGCAGGGGGCCCCAAACTTCCCTATCCCGAGCCACATTAACCAGCTCTGACTGGGGGACCCCGAGGCGTTCCCAGGCCAGTGTAGAGATGTAATCTCTCCACCTAATCCTGGGTCTTCCCCGAGGCCTCCTCCCAGCTGGACGTGCCTGAAACACCTCCCTAGGGAGGCGGCCAGGGGGCATCCTTACCAGATGCCCAAACCACCTCAACTGACTCCTTTCGACGCAAAGGAGCAGCGGCTCTACTCCGAGCTCCTCACGGATGACTGAGCTCCTCACCCTATCTCTAAGGGAGAAGCCCGCCACCCTTCTGAGGAAGCCCATTTCGGCCGCTTGTACTCGTGACCTAGTTCTTTCGGTCATGACCCAGCCTTCATGACCATAGGTGAGGGTAGGAACAAAAATTGACCGGTAGATCGAGAGCTTTGCCTTTCGGCTCAGCTCTCTTTTCGTGACAACGGTGCGATAGAGCGAGTGCAATACCGCCCCCGCTGCCCCGATTCTCCGGCCAACCTCCCGCTCCATTGTCCCCTCACTCGTGAACAAGACCCCGAGGTACTTGAACTCCTTCACTTGGGGCAAAACCTCATTCCCTACCTGGAGTACACACTCCATCGGTTTCCGTGCATGTATATGTTGTAATTATATATACAGTGCTCCAGACTGCGACTAAAACGCTCGCAAATGCGACCAAAAATAATTGAGTGCGGCAATCACTTAAAATCTAGTCGCCATTGGGGACAGTTGGGTTGTGTGCGTTCAAATGCGGTTTCGTCAGAAATCCTCTTACGAGTTATTGAATAAATTTTTTAAATGCGCACCATCAGTGTGTCTTGCACCACTTTTCTTCTTCTGGTAATTATTGATTGAGATTTGAGCTGCACAATAAACTGCATCTGGGATTTCATTCAATTTGCACTCTTGTGCACTCTTTATCTGTATCTGGGACATCCGGTAACAGTAATGAAAAAGACTAAGGCAATACTGTAAAACAATTTGTATATATACTGAATATATATATATATAACCCTAACCCTAGATACTGCAAAAGATCAGTAGTGCAAATATTGTCTTTATAAAACATGAACCATATTAGATGATCTTAGGAGCAACATAAATTAATACCCTATATTTTACAGTGTACAAGATCTGCTATGCCAATCATTTGGTTTCACATTGTTAATATATTAAAAATAATAATAATATTTCAAAGGATTTATATTTTTAGCACTAACCACAAGAAATAATTATGTTATTAAGTCAAGTTATGACATCTCTTATACATATATATTTGGGCTGAAACGATTAGTCGGGATTATCGACAACATCGACAATAAACAATTGACGACAAAGATTCCTATTGTGGAATAGTTGTGTGATTTGATTGAACACAACATGAGATTTTAGGAAACACTAATGATGACATGGGACAGCAGCACTTCAGCTTGCAATTGATCGAGGATGAAAGAACAGCTCACAGTCCAGATGCACTCCAAACTTTCCACACAGATTAAGCTGATGTAGATCGCAGAGTATTATAATACAAACATGCAAAATAAGTAAATACAGAAGCAGAGCTGCACCTGAAATAAAGCTTGAGCAAAACTTGCCTGTCAGAGCGTCTAAAAAGGAAACACTGCGCCATTGCATCCTGTATTTAGTGCATATTTAATGTATTTATTAAAGTTCAAATAAGAAACTCTCATCTCAGTGGCACGGAGACGCTCATCTCAGTGGCGCGGAGGCGCTCATCTCAGTGGCGCGGAGAGGCTCATCTCAGTGGCGGGGAGAGGCTCATCTCAGTGGCGCGGAGAGGCTCATCTCAGTGGCGCGGAGAGGCTCATCTCAGTGGCGGGGAGAGGCTCATCTCAGTGGCGGGGAGAGGCTCATCTCAGTGGCGCGGAGAGGCTCATCTCAGTGGCGGGAGAGGCTCATCTCAGTGGCGCGGAGAGGCTCATCTCAGTGGCGGGGAGAGGCTCATCTCAGTGGCGCGGAGAGGCTCATCTCAGTGGCGCGGAGAGGCTCATCTCAGTGGCGGGAGAGGCTCATCTCAGTGGCGGGGAGAGGCTCATCTCAGTGGCGGGGAGAGGCTCATCTCAGTGGCGCGGAGAGGCTCATCTCAGTGGCGCGGAGAGGCTCATCTCAGTGGCGCGGAGAGGCTCATCTCAGTGGCGGGGAGACGCTCATCTCAGTGGCGCGGAGGCGCTCATCTCAGTGGCGTGGAGGCGCGCATCTCAGTGGCGCGGAAGGCGCGCATCTCAGTGGTGCGGAAGGCGTGCATCTCAGTGGCGTGGAGGCGCGCATCTCAGTGGCGCGGAGGCACGCATCTCAGTGGCGCGGAGGCACGCATCTCAGTGGCGCGGTGACGCGGATAGCTGGCAAAGAGACGCGCATCGCTGGCAAGGAGCCGAAAGTGCGCGTTTCATCAATATCATGTGATCAGTGGCGAATGATCAGACTCTGGTCGCTGCATCTCATATGATATGATAGAATGGGATTATCTTTTTACAAATTTGGAAATATACGGGTTTGGAGTAGATTTATGAAGTTACTTTACATACATCTAGTATCTGCGGTACAAACGAATGGATTTATTTAAGATTATTTTACTCTGGATAGGGGCACCGGCAGGGTTACCCTCTTTCCCCATTATTGTTCTGTCTTGCCCTGGCACCATTGATTTTCCAGGGGTGATGGTGGGAGGTGTGGGGCTTAAGCTTTTGCTTTACGCAGATGATATTTTATTATTCGTCTCTGACCAGGAGATATATATATATATTATTTGTGTGTGTGTTTATATGTGACCACAGGGATGTTAGATGAGGGTTGGGGAATGGGAGGGTTATGTGTTTTGCTTTTATTTGTTATCTGTATGAATCAATAAAAAAATGTTCATTAGAAGAAAAAAAACATATTGGTCGATCACTAATTAAAATGATTTAATATATATTTATACTCACTATAGTTTATTTCCACATTCCAATCCCAGAAGTGCATCATTCAGTCACTGAACGGTCCGTGTTCATGCTATGAAAGGTTTGATAAGCCAGTAATAACAATATTTTAAACTATACTTGCCATCTGCATATTGATTTAGTTTAGATGAGTTTCTTTATTGTCCCGCATCATTCAGAGGTCCAGATGTGCAGATTTGCTTTTATTTCAGCATCTTTCTATTGTGACGTGCATGTCAGGTTTCCTTCTCTGGAACAATATAAGCCAAGAGGCAGGAAGCATCAAAAGTGTCTTTCACGTTCATGCTGTTCTTGTGTCATTCATGTATATATGATACGGACATGTATTTTATTGTATAGAGTCATTGTTCTCATTCATCTGCTGTTTGTTGTAGCTGTGGAATTAAAGAGGATTTTCCTGTTTGTGTAGTTAATCAAAGCCGCCTCTTATATTTTAGTGTCAGCGTGTTCTCACAGGAAGAAAAGCGTCACCCCGAAGAAGAGTTCACACAGCCGATTGATTTTTAGAGGCTTAAGACATGCACACACACTTATAGCTGGCACGCTGCCCGATTTTCCACAGTCAGATTGTGTTGGACGTTTGGACTCCCCCACATGTGTGTTCATCTCCAATCATTCATCCCGGGATTTTAAACTCCATATACCTGCTTTTGGAAAATCACATTACAGTTTCATTGACATGGCTAACTGAAATCTACCTGTATGTGGTTTTCTCCATTTTATTGGCATTTCTGTCTGAGCCATGTGCCAAAGTACTTCATGCCAGCTTGAACTGTTGTTTAATATCAACCCTCGCATTCTTTCCCAAGCGGATATCTGAGTGGAAATTAGGAACTTTTGGCATAATGTGAACCACCCAACATCTGTCCAACATGTAAAGTGACCCTAAATCAAAATCTGAAAGCACACGTTATGCTGACACCTGTGATCACACACATCTCATTTATTTGAACAAAACTCCAAAATGACCACAAACTCACTGACCCTCAGACGCACTCACTGGCACCAGATCAGAATGCACCTCTCATTACCATTTCACATGCTGTCATTCACACGCTCACGCCTGACCGCAGATCTGAGACACCATGACCATGTAATGAGACAAACGTATTGTTCAAAAACACCACCTGATACCAGACCTGAATCCACTGAGCCCAATCTTTTGCTCATCAGAGGAGCTCTTCAGTCTGTCTGGGTTTAAAAGGACAGTTCACCCAAAAACAAGAAAGGTAAGCCTGATTCCACAGAAGACAGGTGCCACAGAAGACAGATGTCACTGAAGACAGGTGTCACTGAAGACTGATGCCACAGAAGGCACCTGTCTTCTGTGGCATTAGTCTTCTGTGGCATCAGTCTTCTGTGGCACCTGTCTTCTGTGGCATCAGTCTTCTGTGGCACCTGTCTTCTGTGGCACCTGTCTTCTGTGGCATTAGTCTTCTGTGGCACCTGTCTTCTGTGGCACCTGTCTTCTGTGGCATCAGTCTTCTGTGGCACCTGTCTTCTGTGGCACCTGTCTTCTGTGGCATCAGTCTTCTGTGGCACCTGTCTTCTGTGGCACCTGTCTTCTGTGGCATCAGTCTTCTGTGGCACCTGTCTTCTGTGGCACCTGTCTTCTGTGGCATCAGTCTTCTGTGGCACCTGTCTTCTGTGACATCAGTCTTCTGTGGCACCTGTCTTCTGTGGCATTAGTCTTCTGTGACATCAGTCTTCTGTGGCATTAGTCTTCTGTGACATCAGTCTTCTGTGGCACCTGTCTTCTGTGGCATCAGTCTTCTGTGGCACCTGTCTTCTGTGACATCAGTCTTCTGTGGCACCTGTCTTCTGTGGCATCAGTCTTCTGTGGCACCTGTCTTCTGTGGCACCTGTCTTCTGTGACATCAGTCTTCTGTGGCACCTGTCTTCTGTGACATCAGTCTTCTGTGGCACCTGTCTTCTGTGACATCAGTCTTCTGTGGCACCTGTCTTCTGTGGCATTAGTCTTCTGTGACATCAGTCTTCTGTGGCACCTGTCTTCTGTGACATCAGTCTTCTGTGGCACCTGTCTTCTGTGGCATCAGTCTTCTGTGGCACCTGTCTTCTGTGACATCAGTCTTCTGTGGCACCTGTCTTCTGTGGCATTAGTCTTCTGTGACATCAGTCTTCTGTGGCATTAGTCTTCTGTGACATCAGTCTTCTGTGGCACCTGTCTTCTGTGGCATCAGTCTTCTGTGGCACCTGTCTTCTGTGACATCAGTCTTCTGTGGCACCTGTCTTCTGTGGCATCAGTCTTCTGTGGCACCTGTCTTCTGTGGCACCTGTCTTCTGTGACATCAGTCTTCTGTGGCACCTGTCTTCTGTGACATCAGTCTTCTGTGGCACCTGTCTTCTGTGACATCAGTCTTCTGTGGCACCTGTCTTCTGTGGCACCTGTCTTCTGTGGCATCAGTCTTCTGTGGCACCTGTCTTCTGTGGCACCTGTCTTCTGTGACATCAGTCTTCTGTGGCACCTGTCTTCTGTGACATCAGTCTTCTGTGGCACCTGTCTTCTGTGACATCAGTCTTCTGTGGCACCTGTCTTCTGTGACATCAGTCTTCTGTGGCACCTGTCTTCTGTGGCATCAGTCTTCTGTGGCACCTGTCTTCTGTGACATCAGTCTTCTGTGGCACCTGTCTTCTGTGGCATCAGTCTTCTGTGGCACCTGTCTTCTGTGACATCAGTCTTCTGTGGCACCTGTCTTCTGTGGCATCAGTCTTCTGTGGCACCTGTCTTCTGTGGCACCTGTCTTCTGTGGCACCTGTCTTCTGTGACATCAGTCTTCTGTGGCACCTGTCTTCTGTGGCATTAGTCTTCTGTGACATCAGTCTTCTGTGGCACCTGTCTTCTGTGACATCAGTCTTCTGTGGCACCTGTCTTCTGTGGCATTAGTCTTCTGTGACATCAGTCTTCTGTGGCATTAGTCTTCTGTGACATCAGTCTTCTGTGGCACCTGTCTTCTGTGGCATCAGTCTTCTGTGGCACCTGTCTTCTGTGACATCAGTCTTCTGTGGCATCAGTCTTCTGTGGCACCTGTCTTCTGTGGCACCTGTCTTCTGTGGCATCAGTCTTCTGTGGCACCTGTCTTCTGTGGCATCAGTCTTCTGTGGCATCAGTCTTCTGTGACATCAGTCTTCTGTGGCATCAGTCTTCTGTGGCACCTGTCTTCTGTGGCATCAGTCTTCTGTGGCACCTGTCTTCTGTGACATCATCCTAACTGAAAAAGAGGCTCATAATAGAGGATTAGGAACACTTTATAGGCAGCAACTCATTTAGCTTAAAAAGCGCTCGTCACACTTGCTGTTGATTTCAGTACAGGTGAAGCGAGATGAAAGATGTGATAGTCTAATGAGCGTACATATTTATAACACAATAGTCCATTTTCTATCATATTAAACCATTTTTATCCATACTTTTCAGTTGTGAATAAATAAGATTATTCTCTCGCTTTGTCCACCATCTTGAATTTATTTTTCCATCACAGTGCTTTCTGGGATTGATAGCTTATAATTTGACCAAAACGAGATATGTCTGGAGGCAGCATTAACTTCATCAGAAGTGCACCTGTCTTAAAATGCTGCCTCCAGTTTTAGAACAGACCAATAGACAAAAAGACTTTGCCAAACGGATCTCTAGCAGCACACTGATGAACAGTTTTCTGAATAACATGTGAGTGGTGTTTGCTCGTGTAATAGTCACGCCACAATGTTAAGGTGTTCTGGATGCTTTCCAGTATGTTGCTGTGTGGTTGCTTACCAAGCTGCTTTTATTTTTGCTGTTTCGGAAAGATGGATTTATAACAAATTTACAACTGACCTTTAGAAATGAAGGAGGGAGGCTCACTTTCACTAATTTGAGGTTGTGAATAACGGGTTGAGTTTAATAGCTGTCAACGATACTTACTCAACAAAAACAAAGAAAGAACCATATTGCCGTCCCGATGGGATATCTTCTACTATATCAAATGAGTTTTACAGGAGACGGCACCCAAACTGCAGAAAGAAATATCATAATCTGTAACTGAATGATATATTTAGTTGAATTCAGAAGAGTGTTTCAGGTCGTATATCCATGATCAGGTTATCCTACGGAACACAACTACTGTTCGCTTTAGAGCTGTGAGGACCTTGTGTTGTGTCTCAGAACGGATTCTGTGGAAGTGATGATTTATACACACAATACACACATGGGCATATCCTGCAGGTGCGCACAATGCTAATACACAATAGATGTGTCAACTGATACACACACATGTTCCTGTATGATCCTGTCCCGTCTCTCCGGCCTCGAGAGGATTCAGTACAATACCGGTTCTCACAGCTCGTGTTTGTTTATTAAAGCACCTCTAACACGCAATCAGATGTCATATGAGGACATTAGCGAGCATTGTTACATTTGGATTATTTGCTGATTGAAAATGTTTTGAGATATGGACAGAATTGTAACACCTGGAACAGACGGACTGCTGTAAACACACGACTAACATCATAAGTCTCAAATGAAACAAGTAAACTGATGCGTTTTTGGACGACTGTTGTCTCCATGAGACATGTGAGATCAGAGTTTGTGTGTTTTTGAAGTTTTGACAGCAGCTGCTCAAGTGTGAAGTCTCATCCTCGTGTAGAATAAGTGTGTGACGCAGTGACAGCTGTGCTGAGTGATTAGTGTTCGCACAAAGTAGGGTTTTAAAAAGACTTTGAATAGAAGTATTTTTAAGAAATATAATATTCATACTTTTTGTGCATCTGTGATACATTTTATTTAAGGGCAGCATTGTGTAGTTGTTACTCAGTTTGCAGTTTATGCGGTGTGTGTCTGTTTGTTTGTGTGTGTGTGTGTGTGTGTGTTTGTTTGTGTGTGTATGTGTGTGTGTGTATCTTTGTGTGTGTATGTTTGTGCGTGTGTGTCTGTGCGTGTGTATGCTTGTGTGTGTGTGTGTGTATGCTTGCGTGTGTGTGTGTGTATGCTTGTGTGTGTGAGTTTGTATGCTTGTGTGTGTCAGTGTGTGTGTGCTTGTGTGTGTGTGTGTGTGTGTGTGTGTTTGCTTGTGTGTGCATGTGTGTTTATGCTTGTGTGTGTGTGTGTGCTTGTGTTTGTGTGTGTGTATGCATGCTTGTGTGTGTGTGTGTATACTTGTGTGTGTATGCTTGTGTGTGTGAGTGTGAGTGTGTATGTTTGTGTGTAAGTGTGTGTGTGTGTATGCTTGTGTGTGTGTGTGTATGCTTGTGTGTGTGTGTGTGTGTATGCTTGTGTGTGTGAGTGTGTATGCTTGTGTGTGTCAGTGTGTGTGTGCTTGTGTGTGTGTGTGTGTGTATGCTTTGTGTGTGTGTGTGTGTGTGTGTGTGCGTGTGTGTTTGTGCTTGTGTGTGCTTGTGTTTGTGTGTGTGTGTGTATGCATGCTTGTGTGTGTGTATGCTTGTGTGTGTGAGTGTGAGTGTGTATGCTTGTGTGTAAGTGTGTGTGTGGGTGTGTGTGTGTGTATGCTTGTGTGTGTGTCATGTGCCAGTCTTTAGATGAGCTGTGATGTGTGCATGTTTGTTTGTGAGATCTTAGAAGGTGCTTGTGGGTATAGAGGCTGTTTGATAAGTGTATATTTATCTAATGGCTGCTATGTTTTGTGTGTTTATATAATGTTTGAAAATGACTGAGTTAAATGAGTTGCATGCCTCCACATTCTAGTGAACCCCCCGCCCCCATTTCCTGTTTGTGAAGCACTCAGACATCCCCATTAAAGGCCAAACTTGATAAACAGCAGGTCACAGAGAGAGAGAGAAATACTGAAGATCGAGTGCTTAAGTCAGCAAAGTATACACCGTACACACACACAAGCATACAAACACACACGAGCATACAAACACACACATACACACGAGCATACAAACACACACACACACACACACACACACAAGCATACACACACACACACACACACAAGCATACAAACACACACACAAGCATACACACACACACACACACACAAGCATACAAACACACACACAAGCATACACACACACATACACACACACAAGCATACACACACACAAGTATACAAACACACACAAGCATACAAACACACACAAGCATACACACACACAACGCACACACACACACACACACACACACACAAGCATACAAACACACACACAAGCATACAAACACACACAAGCATACACACACACAAGCGTACACACACACACACACACACACAAGTATACAAACACACACAAGCATACACACACACAAGCGTACACACACACACACACACACACAAGCATACAAACACACACACACACACTGCAGGGTGGGCATTAGTGCTAAGACTATGACTAGATGCTAAAGGAAAAGTGTTGTCTGTGAGCTTGAGTTCCCGTCTGAAATGTTTGTATTTGAATTAGGCCAGTCAAATAAAAATTCTAAATTAGAATATTCGTTGAATTTAAGAACAATAATTCACTCAACAGTGCATTTAATGCTCAACAGATGCTCAAACAGTGCATTTAATTTTTGGATGTGTAAAAGACTTGATGCAGCTTGATGCAGCGCAACTAATACAGTTTAACAGAAAGCAGGAGTCTCAAGATGCTTTTTTAGAAACACATGCTGAATAAACTAAAATAAACAGAAACAAAGATGTTCGTCTAGCATATGTTTACATAGAAAAACAAATGTTTGGTTGCAAAAACGTCCGGTGTGAACAGCCCCTTACAGTTGTTGGAGGTCTTTAGCTGGTGGAGTCTTGCTCTCTTATAAGCATTTCTCAGATTATGAGTTGTTTAAATAATCTTTAAATAAAGTTCCAATCTGTTGTGTTTCGTCTGACTGAACAGCCCCTGACCTGTTGTGCTTCGTCTGACTGAACAGCCCCTGACCTGTTGTGTTTCGTCTGATTGAACAGCCCCTGACCTGTTGTGTTTTGTCTGATTGAACAGCCCCTTACTTGTTGTGTTTCATCTGATTGAACAGCCCCTGATCTGTTGTGTTTCGTCTGATTGAACAGTCCCTGACTTGTTGTGTTTCATCTGATTGAACAGCCCCTGAGTTGTTGTGTTTCATCTGATTGAACAGCCCCTGACCTGTTGTGTTTCGTCTGATTGAACAGCCCCTGACCTGTTGTGTTTCGTCTGATTGAACAGCCCCTGACTTGTTGTGTTTCATCTGATTGAACAGCCCCTGAGTTTTTGTGTTTCATCTGATTGAACAGCCCCTGAATTTTTGTGTTTCATCTGATTGAACAGCCCCTGACCTGTTGTGTTTCATCTGATTGAACAGCCTCTGACCTGTTGTGTTTCATCTCATTGAACAGCCTCTGACCTGTTGTGTTTCATCTGATTGAACAGCCCCTGACCTATTGTGTTTCATCTGATTGAACAGCTCCTGACCTGTTGTGTTTTGTCTGATTGAACAGCCCCTGACCTGTTGTGTTTCATCTCATTGAACAGCCTCTGACCTGTTGTGTTTCATCTGATTGAACAGCCCCTGACTTGTTGTGTTTCGTCTGATTGAACAGCCCCTGAGTTTTGTGTTTCGTCTGATTGAACAGCCCCTGACTTGTTGTGTTTCATCTGATTGAACAGCCCCTGACCTGTTGTGTTTCGTATCATTGAACAGCCCCTGAGTTGTTGTCTTTCGTCTGATTGAACATCCCCTGACCTGTTGTGTTTCGTATCATTGAACAGCCCCTGAGTTGTTGTCTTTCGTCTGATTGAACAGCCCCTGACCTGTTGTGTTTCATATCATTGAACAGCCCCTGAGTTGTTGTCTTTCGTCTGATTGAACAGTCCCTGACCTGTTGTGTTTCATCTGATTGAACAGCTGATTGAATACTCATATTCTGAGCCGCTTCACCCCCGAGTTCAGCCGGATAACTCTGATATCTGTGAATATTGCAACTCTACATGCAACTGTACTGAATAAAACACAATTATTATTATGAAGCTTGAGTCTGGAGTAGAAATCAGTGCAAGTGTGACATCATGTGAACTCTATTGAAGCGTTTCCCCTCATTTAACATTTGAGGATATGGACAGACTAAAACTTAAAATGCTCTTTTTTAACAGCCAGTAAAGTTCTTTGCAATAATATAACGGTGCTGAATGGTTAATGTATTCAGTGCGCCCTCTTGTGGACCAAGCAAACAACGTCAATTTAAAAATCAGCTGACTTTAAAATTTGAATATTGAAAATATTTCAGGTAAAAATGTGAATGTAGTTTCTCTGCTCAATTGACAGCCCTAGTATGAGTGTTTTTAACCCTTGTGTGTTTATTTTGTGTTTTTTTCACAGGTGCTGGAGAATCAGGGAAGAGCACCATCGTAAAACAGATGAAGTGAGTGAACGACTTTTCTCTTTTACAGGGTTCCTGTGGTTCCTTAAAATGTCTTAAATTCAGTTTAATTCAAGGTCATAATTCAAATAAATATTAAATAAATACATACCTTAAATGATACAACAAAGGTCTTATTTTTTATTTGAAGAGGTCTTAAATTTGGGGTGGAAAGACAGGAATCGTGATATGACCTAAAGTGATAATCTAACTTCAAAAGAATATGATTGAATTAAATAAATGCAAGCGCTGCGTCTTTTATTTACAACGTGTTACAGTATTAATTTGATTTGTTCAGGTCTTGAAAAAGGTTTTTAAAATGATAACATTTTAAATTTTAAAACTCTGCAGCCCTCTTACACACACACACACACCCAATACACACAACAGCATACGCTCGTAAGAAACACATACTGTTGGATATACGGCACATTTCAAACAGCTTTCTCTCCTTCTGCACGTCGAGTGCAGATTTCGCCCCTGGGCCGCTTCGACAGCACTAAAAGTGTGTATATTCCTGCTAAAGAGTATATTTTCTCTATTAGAGCACACACATTGATGTTGAACGTCTTTATAAAGATGCCTTTCCGTCTTTGTGTGATTCCTGTATGCGGTCGTTATCTCTCCGCTTCTGACGGCCACGAGCGCTGCCTTGCGTGTTTGTGGATGGTTCATGATCTCATTGCAAGAATATGACCACGGCAATGTTACCGTTGTGGCTTTCCTTCTTCCATGGAAAAGCCACTCTAGCCGCCTACCGTGTTGAGGGGACTAATTTCAGCGGATAATTCGCCGTGGACCTCCCATTCCCCAGCACACTCGTTTGCTCCAGTCCGGTCCTGAAATGAGACCAGCCCGCCTCATGGCCAGCATGACGTCTCTTTCGGGGCCTGCAAGCAGGATGAGGCTTTGGTCGCTGCATCAGAGAGCACACTGGCGATGTTGGATGTCGATGACTTGACTGGGCTGCCACCTTCAGGTCTGCCCGCCCAGTCTGAGGCTGATGCAGAGCTGACCGCCATGCTTGCCCGGGCTTGATGATTGGTTCCTGTCTTTTATACCTCTGGCTTAAAATAAAGAAACATTCGCCAATATCAACTATAGTACTGCCTCGCTGTATGAGATGAAGTGTGTGTGTGTGTGTGTGTGTGTGTGTGTGTGAGCGTGTATTTATCACTTTGTGGGGACCAAATGTCCCCATAAGGATAGTAAAACCCGAAATTTTTGACCTTGTGGGGACATTTTGTCGGTCCCCATGAGGAAAACAGCTTATAAATCATACTAAATTATGTTTTTTGAAAATGTAAAAATGCAGAAAGTTTTCTGTAAGGGTTAGGTTTAGGGGTAGGGTTAGGTTTAGGGGATAGAATATAAAGTTTGTACAGTATAAAAACCATTATGTCTATGGAAAGTCCCCATAAAACATGGAAACACAACATGTGTGTGTGTGTGTGTGTGTGTGTGTGTGTGTGTGTGTGTGTGTGTGTGTGTGTGTGTGTGAAATATGTTTTCTGTATATACCGGGACATCTCTGTTGGTGTTTGTACTACAATCTAATGTTCTCTTGCTCTATATTCTGAATTTCTGCTGTTTTTGATTTATATGATCTTTGCTGAAATGTAATATACTGAAATGTAATATACTTCGAAACAGTGCTGTGTTATATTGTCTTGAGGGCAGAATATGATGATCATTTGTGTGTTCTCCAGGATTATCCACGAGGACGGTTATTCGGAGGAAGAGTGCAAGCAGTATCGAGCAGTGGTCTACAGTAACACAATCCAGTCCATCATGGCCATCATCAAAGCCATGAGCAACCTCAAGATCGAATATGAGGACTCTTCCAGAGCGGTGAGTACACACACTGTAAATCACACAATCTCTCTTTATCGTGTCACATCACAGATTTTCTCCTATAGAGAACTGAAGCCATTCGCTCCGTTCAAACGCTAGTGACCTCATCGCTGTTTATTGTGCACATAGGCAGTGGCATCGTAAATGATTTTGAGCAAAATATTTTTCATGGGCAGCAACTCTATTAATGCTCATTCACATGTGACAGACAGACAACGTCATGTAATTCAAGTCCGTTTACTCAATGACCATCTTGGTAATGCCCCCGGGCAGTGAAAGCGCCCAGGTAGAAAGTGTAGCTTCCGTCTATTTGAATTGGGACCAATCGTAAAATCAGCACACCTTTTCTTGTCCCATTCATTATTTTCAGTACTGATTAAAATACAGTAATTTAAATTCAGCATTTTCTTGGACTTTCTTTCATCTTAGACAAAATGTTCAAGTCTGCAGCAATGCATTATGGGATTGTCTTATCCATGAGCCAAACATGAGCCAAACTGTTTGGCCAAACAATGTATCTGGTAAGATGTGTCAGGATGATCAAGTTCAGCAGGATGTTCAGAAAATCTGATCCACATCAGGTTCTGCAGGGTTTGGAAAGATGGATGTCAGTCAGCACAAATTCATCCTCTCTGATCTGAGAACAGTTTTACATTCTCTCTCTGAATGTGCAGGACTAATGCTGTGAAGATGTGTGGATAAGCGGTTAACAACGAGAGGAGAAAGTCATTTGGGGCATAGAAAACATGATTGTCATGATGCTCTGTTGAAATGAGAGCACTTTGATGTCCTGTATAGACATATTCGATTGTTCACAATGAAAATGTTCTCCACAGTCCATCGAAGCTGCATAAATGGGTCATTCAGAAATGTATTTGTGTCACTAGTAGACTGATGTATTAGACCGGCCAATGAACCGGTGTCACAGTTTGTCTCCACAGTGTTCAAGGACTCTTATTTAGAAGCTTTCTCCTTCACTACATTTCCCAGTATCCTCTGCCCTAATCGCGTCTTGTTATCCCCACCTGTATGCCATTAAGTTTACAAGTGTATATATACCCTCTAGTTTTGTTTAGTAGTTGTCAGTCCTTGAATTGTTCTGTTTGAAGTCTGATGTTTGTAGTGTTACATTTGTACTGTTGAGCCTTTAGTCTGTTCCACTCCAGTTTATGTGATTTAAAGGATTTAAAGTTCCTACTCCTGTGTCTCCTCTCTTCCACTCCTTGGGCACCAAACGTTACAATCGGTCAGTATTTGGCCATTATCAGTTCTCCCTTGTGTCCTTTTAAAATCTATCAACCACCTTGTCATTATAAAATGCTGTTTTGCAATGTTGTGTAGGTCTCATTTGTTGTCATTTAATTGTATTATATTATCACATCGGTTATCCTGCTTTGTAGATATATTCATATTAGTATTGGCATTTAAATCAGTCTTTAAAAAAAAAAATCAAACATATTGGTCAACCACAAAGAGTATGTCGATGGCCACATTTACATATCAATGCCTATATTCGATTTTCAGACATTTGGTGGGGATGTTGTTACTGATTTCACTTGTAAAGAGGGTTAGCCAACAGTTATCGCTGCTTATTGGGAACAAAATAAACTGCTACAGAAGTGTAGAAACACAGGCTGATTATTTCTGGTCTGTAGTTTAATTAGACAATGCTCTGGGAATAGAGTGTTTGAGACGGTTATATCATCTCTCCATCATCTTTAATTAGTGGTAGAGAGAGACATTCCTCAAATGTGTCTCTCTCTCTCTCTCTCTCTCTCTCTCATATGATCAGGGGTGTGCAAAACAGGATATCGTCAACTAGTCTGTGGGTTGTTTGATTGATTATTGGACTTGTCAGATGTCCTGTGTTAATAGGCTGGTTTATGGTGATGAGCACCACAGACTGATCAGACAGACTGTGCAGCTCTTCTGACTGACAGATATTCAACAAATAAATACACTAAAAGACAATTATGAATACACTGCTCAGGAGCCAGTTTGATGTCTCATAGTAATCATCTTGTATTGTTGATGCTGTGAATTTGGTACAACAGCAGTGCTTTAAAGGGGATGAATTTAACTTCTCGGAGTTTAATTGTGCTAAGGGTTGGACAGTTACTGTACGTGTCCTCTGATGCAAAGTGAGCAGAGATTTGTAGCCATAAATTCATTCTCTATACCATTTGAAAAATAATTCACCCTTTCTAAAGCACCACCATTGAAAAATAAAAATCGAGATAAAATAGTCGACCTCACTAACTGTATGACTACAAAACCATCCTGAGCCATCACTATGTTAGATGTTATTCCTTTACCTAATTAACAACATTCAGTGCACAGCCTTGTGTGTAAGACAGGAAGTGACCGATCAGATAGTAGAGCATAAACAAGAGTGAGTGCATGTGTGAAGCAGATGTAGACTTTGAGCAGTGTGCTGTAGACATGTGGAAAACAGAATCACATAACCCTGTTTCCTTGTAAAAGAACCGGTTATGTTCCTGTATGGAACTTTATATGTCACTACTACAAATACATTCTCTGAATTTACAAGCTTATTATGTCAATATGTAGAAGCGACGGGTCTGTCAATCCCCAAACTTCTGCTCATGGTTCTCATGTTCAACCCCAGTGCTGACTTCCTGTGACCTAGTTCAGCTCCATAGTGAGAGCGAGATTTCATTCCTTAAACACGCTCTTTTCAAATCATGCTCTCTCTCTTTCTTTCTCACGATGGGAATTATAGCTCACATTGTTTATTGTCCTTATGACTTGTCTGGCCAATAGATCTCAGAAAATTATCTAGTGCAGAAACACACTCACACACTCATAAGCATACGCACACTCTCTCTCTCACACACACACACACACACGTGTGCGCACACACAACTAATCTTTCTGTCTTTATGTTGATGAATCTAAATGTTTTCAGTTTGTTAATGTGCATTACGGGGTGAATGTGTTTGTTTTGTAGGATGATGCCCGTCAGTTGTTTGCCTTGGCAGGGGCAGCAGAGGAACAGGGCATTCTTCCAGATGACCTGGGCAATGTCATCACCAGACTGTGGGCCGACGGAGGTGTACAGAACTGCTTCACCCGCGCCAGAGAATATCAGCTCAACGACTCTGCTGCATAGTGAGTCTCTCTCTATAAATATATGCTATTGGTCAGCAAAATATTGAGCACTGGCCATTCGTCAATATTCATGACAATCAAATTTAATTCATGATGCTTAGCCTGTCATTTACAAGTGGATGAGGGCAGTAAACTACAGGCGTTATGGGTAATTTCCCTTGATGATCTTCAACACCATGTCAACAGTTAAAAGAGATGCATAAATTCACTTTGCCCGGCATGTTTAAATGGACTAGAACTGTTTTGAAAAGTATGAATAAGTTTTCTGTTTAATCCCGTTAGCATGCCACTGGTCTTTCGATTATACCGTTAGTTGCCATGTAATACTTTTGGGAAGTTGACAGTCCTGCAATGTCATGCTCTATATACATCTGTCTTGAACATCTGTTTGCTCTATCTTTTATTATTATACTTGCAGTTATTATGAGCTTGGTTAATTGAGAATACATTAAATATTTGTACTTTTAAATATTAATTTGTCACTCCATTTAAAACGAACTAGCAAATGGGTGAGAGAAATGGAGACTAGTTAAAGCACATCAAATTATATTATATCTAATTATATATTCATTTCATTTTAACCTAAGATCTTAATGTTTATTTAAGAAACCTCATAGAAATATGATGTGTTAAGCACCCATTTATACATGCTAAAGTCATTCAGCTATAAAGAAAAATAGTGAATCATAGTGAATAATTCAACAGCTAAATCAAAACTGACATCTTATAAATTTGCCCTTTAAAATCAGGATGAGTAGAAAGATGTTAAAGTGGGCCGGATCAGATCAATACTTCAAAGCGAGCAGAAAGTCTGGTGTTAACACGGTCCATTGAGAATCCAAAAGCTTTTAAATGGGGCATCTGGATTTCCATGAATTTCCTCATGCTTCATACACTGAATTAACAAGGGTTAGGCGGAGTGTTCTCCCATGGTTGATTTGGCCTTGAATTAGGAAATAAATAATGATAGATGGATAAAGATTGAGTTTTAGTTTAAACATGTAAGGGATAATATACATGAACATCAGATCCGGCTGATAAATGGACATATTGATTGTGGGATGCAGCGGTGCATGTACTCTAACTGGTGAACTTAACCATACTGTGTCCGGCCGGCATGTCAACTTTTCAAGTACTGTTCTTCTGTACTTTTAAGGTATTTTAGATCATTTTTTTAATGTTGACAGACAACTACAAAGTGAAGTGCTCTCACACAGTTGACACTTTTTTGCTGTTTGTTGCTCGGACCTTTGACCACGGACTGCTTCATTTTGACCTTTATTGTTACTGTCAATTTGTTGATTAAGCAACTTGCAATTGAGGATTTTGTTTTACGCGAGTATTTACAACAGCCCAACACCTTATATACAGATATTTGACCACAGAATACCACAATTGACCAATCAAAATCAAGTATCCCAGAAAGCCGTGTCGTACAGCTTCTGTTCCAGTGACAAAGACAAGCAAAAGTGTTATTTGACATCATTATCTATCAATCAACACAGTATCTACTGTTTGCACAGGTACATTGCCATACACACACTGTGTAAAAAATAACACTATTGTGTAAGTACTTCATGTTGCCAACATCAGTAATACAATATAGAAGTATCCTATTTTTACCACCCCACCCTCTTAAGCTTTCAGCTCTGACATATTGCAGATATTACATATTAACTACAGTGGCAGACTGTACTCTTGGCTTTTATAAACTCTACAGCTGTTAATCAAATGTACAACTTTAATTCCCTGAGCTTTAACCATATCACGTGGTATTAATCTCTCTATACAGTCAGAACAGCCCATATTTCTGCACCATTACGTAAATCAGAGCTCACCACAGCGTCAGACCAAAATCAACTATTGAATGTTGGGTTTAGTGTATGTGAGTTAATACAACAAAATCAGCCCTAAACCATTCTGTGTGAAGAGGGATTATCAGCACTTTTCATTTGAATTTGAGCCATGCTTGATTGTTTTGTGCCGTTCACAGGGATCCTGCAAATATTGAGGCCGCTCTCAGAACTGATAAAACTAAAACAATTGAGAGAGGAAAAAAAGCAACTTGTGGGAACTTATTGTGGTGCTTTATTCTTTTGTAATTCAGTTTTAAAACCCAGGAAAACAGTGTGATTGAGTTATTGTGGATTTGTTAGGCATTGAACAGGAGATTTGTTCTGGTGTTGGCAGGAGTTCTTGTCCGAGCAGATTATGTGATCGAGGACCAGGCAATAGAGTGTGTGGGAACCGGCGAGTAATTTTTCCCTCTCTTTCACTGTCGCTCCGCATTGGGGGTGTTACATCATGCCAGGTGTTCATCAAGGAGGCAGGAGTGTGACAAGGAGGAGGGCAGGCCGGGCCATGACTACGCAGGCCTGGTCCCCAATCTGGCTAGTCAGCCAAGGGGAGGGATAGGTGCAACGAGATGCGGCAGTTCGGGAGAGAGCTATAGGCAGTTGCCCTGTATGCGTTTGTTTATGTTTTGTCTTTATATTTTAATGTCTCATTAATTTGATGCATCGTCCGGTTCCCACATCCTCCTTTCCATTGAACCCTGTCACAGTCTGATACTGAATGTTCAGTCTTTACTGAAAGTAGCATGCAGTCTGAACATTTAAAAAAAAAAAAAAAGAATCACAGAAAAATACATCAGTTTGAAGAAGATCACAGAGATACATTTTTGTTTTAAAGATACATTCTACACGTCTATTAAAACCAAATGCAATTGCAAAAATTATGTTCATTGTTTGAACCTCTTACACTCGGAGCGGCCCAGTAGAGTGCCGAGAGGGGCGCGGATAGCGAAATCAAATATATATTGTGGTATTACTCAACAAACACTTGCTTGATCTGCACATATTAGGTGTTGTTTTAAAGCTTAGACTATTATCTTTACAATGAACATAACTGTTCTGACCAATTCTCAAATACTGCTTTAAAATATATTTATAAATTAGAACCGTACCATCTTCATCATTCGCGAATTTGTGATTGCAGCAAACATATTTAGAACCAATAAAAAGATCAAAAGCTCACACAGCCATGTGTCATATATCTTTTGAAAGGTCTTAATTAGTAGAAAATAACAGAACAAATTGTTTCACTAAGAGACCAAACACTTGCTATTGATTTCAGTACAGGTGAAGCGAGATGAAAGATGTGATAGTCTAATGAGCGTACATATTTATAACACAATAGTCCATTTTCTATCATATTAAACCATTTTTATCCATACTTTTCAGTTGTGAATAAATAAGATTATTCTCGCTTTGTCCACCGTCTTGAATTTATTTTTCCATCACAGTGCTTTCTGGGATTGATAGCTTATAATTTGACCAAAACGAGATATGTCTGGAGGCAGCATTAACTTCATCAGAAGTGCACCTGTCTTAAAATGCTGCCTCCAGTTTTAGAACAGACCAATAGACAAAAAGACTTTGCCAAACGGATCTCTAGCAGCACACTGATGAACAGTTTTCTGAATAACATGTGAGTGGTGTTTGCTCGTGTAATAGTCACGCCACAATGTTAAGGTGTTCTGGATGCTTTCCAGGATGTTGCTGTGTGGTTGCTTACCAAGCTGCTTTTATTTTTGCTGTTTCGGAAAGATGGATTTATAACAAATTTACAACTGACCTTTAGAAATGAAGGAGGGAGGCTCACTTTCACTAATTTGAGGTTGTGAATAACGGGTTGAGTTTAATAGCTGTCAACGATACTTACTCAACAAAAACAAAGAAAGAACCATATTGCCGTCCCGATGGGATATCTTCTACTATATCAAATGAGTTTTACAGGAGACGGCACCCAAACTGCAGAAAGAAATATCTTAGATTGGCTGGTTTGAGTATTTCTGGGATTTTCACACACAACATTCTCTAGAATTTACTCAAATGAAAAACACATCCAGTGAAAGTCAGTTCTGTGTATGAAACACTTGTTAATGAGAGAGGTCAACAGAGAATGGACAGACTAGGTTTGCAGCGGTATACCAGTTTCACGGTATACCACGGTTTGAAAATCGACGGTTATCATACCATGTACATTTGCTTATCTACGGTATTGAGGAAAAAATGCAACCGGATGGAGATTCTCACATGCGCGCGCGCATCTCCTTTCCTTCTTGACTGTCTGTCAGACTCATCAACTTGCGGCACACACACATATGCAGCAGATGTCAGAGAGAAGCGAGGGGGTCTGACATGGGTGTGTGTGTGTGTGTGTGTGTGTGTGTGTGTGTGTGTTAAAGCAGTGTTTCTCAACTAGTCTATTCGGACTGGGTCGCGGACAGCAGGGAAATAACAATGCCATGGTAACTTCTCCCATTGAAGATATTTCGGCGGCCGCCCAAGTGATCGAGTATTTACCTGCCGATGCAGATTTAATGATAATCTCGCAAACAGCTAAAACTTCTCATCTGCACTTTCACACGAGTGTATCGAGCTGTGAATGATCTGCTCTTCTCTCCGGTGCGCGCGTTCAACAACTGGGCAACACTGTGCTATGCACCAAAAAAAAAACAAAAATACAAAATTACACACCATCACCTTAACAAATTTGTTACAGGATTTTACATGAGTAAAAGTAACTGTAATATTTTGCCAGTGTTTTAGTTTCATATGAAATAATCTAAAGGGAGAATCTATTAGACCTCATTTTATATCAACAGTGGCATCTATAGTTAAAGTTTTAATATGTGTTTCAGCTAGTATTTATTTTTTATAAATCCATTAATTTATTATTACTATTATTTAAGACTAGCACACTGACCTAACCATGGTAATGAGGAATCTTTCCTTCTGTGTAATATGTGTATAAATATTTAATATTAGGTAACGAACAGGATAATAATGGGCTCATATAAGTAAATATGCTCTTCAATTTTTAAAAGGGGGGGGAGAAACTTCCTGTAGATTTTGACATCAACAACAAAAATAATGTCACTTGCTGCATGTCCTTGTACTGGAAAACCATGAATAAAACTATACAACATAAAAGGAAATGCGACCCAGGATACATTAAATACAGGTCATGTTTAATCTATAGCAGGTCGACACTTGATGTCCAATGTAAAATCTGTCCTGATTTTCTGAGACGGTTATCATACCATGAAAATCTCATACCGTTGCAACCCTAGGTCAGATTGGTTTGAACTGGTAAAGTCTACAGTATCTCAGATAACAACTCTGTACAATTGTGCTGAAGAATATCATCTCTGAATGCTGTTCTGAGATGGGGGTTGGCACGGTTGTGGTGGCACGAGGGGGACCTACACAATGTTTTGATGTTGTGGCTGATCAGTGTATACAGTATATACAGTATGTGTGTGTATATATATATATATATATATATATATATATATATATATATATATATATATATATATAGGGTTAGGCACTTATTGTATAGTGAGGATACGTTTGAA
Source organism: Xyrauchen texanus (assembly GCF_025860055.1). Classification (NCBI taxonomy): domain Eukaryota; kingdom Metazoa; phylum Chordata; class Actinopteri; order Cypriniformes; family Catostomidae; genus Xyrauchen; species Xyrauchen texanus. The sequence goes on along the minus strand of NC_068307.1, from coordinate 13,870 downwards.
TCAGTATGTCTGAAACCTAGTCTCCATAAAATCATCACTTCTGTTTCTACCCAAGCTTCCAGACTCCCCTCTAACCAGTTGATGTATACCATATAACTGTCTTCCAGTAGCACAAGAATTCAGTCTCCTTTCAAATTCATTATTTATTTCAGTGGTCATGAATTATTTGACCTAATGGAACCTGTATATACTCATTACTTCTTTTAAGGGCCTTTTGCAAGCTGAACTGCCTTCTCATTCCCATTTACCCCTGCATGTGCTGGAATCCAACAAAACCTCACATTGATTCCCATCCTGTGTAATGACAGCAACACCATTAATATGTCTAATATAAGATCCTCTCTGATAGGGTTAAAACAATCCTAGCTATTAAGGGCTGACAAAGATTCTGAACATCCTCACATCCTCCACACATTGAAGACTCACCAATAGGGCCACTAATTCAACTGAATAAATTGATAGCTTATTTGATAACCTTTTAGTTATTCAATACTGGAATTCTGGTATAAATACTCTAATACCAGTACATCCCTTGATCCGTCTGTATAAATCTGAAGAAAGGAATAGTACTGACTATCAATATAATTTTATACATACAGTTGAAGTCAGAAGTTTACATGCACCTTAGCCATATACATTTAAACTATAGTTTGCTAATATGAAATCTGTGGAGTGGTAAAAAAAAAAATAGTTTTAATGAATTTAACCTAAGTGTATGAAACTTCTGACTTCAAATGTAGTCACCTACATTAACCTCACACATATCTTTCTTTTCAGCAAGACTTATATCTATGTATGTATGTTGCTGGGAAAAGCCAGGGAGGAACAACTTCCTGACAAAAGTGGGCACAATGTTCATATTTGATATATTATATTATTTTGCCTCATTGTTAATTGTCCATCCAAAGCCTTTACTTTGGGCATTTTGGTATTCCCAGCAGCCTTCAAGTACATGTGTTGCTATATGGTTAGTCTTGCTACCTTTTAGTCTTGTCCAGTATGTAATGACCATTTTTCCCAACGTAAATCTAATGGTAACTCCCCTGATTCCACCAATAGAGCACTCACTGGTGTAGTTGGAATGGCTCCATTGCATATCATAATGGCCTCATGCTGTACTCTATCTAGCCTACAGAGATTGGTTTTCACAGCTCCATTAAAAACAGAACATCCATTATCAAGTATAGGTCTTAGCATAAGTTTGTATATTTTCAGCAGAACTTATCTGTTCCCCAACTGCACCCTGTAATGGCCCTCATCAGATTTATGACTTTTTACTCTTGGTTTCTATGGAACTAATGTGCATTTTCCAGGTACATCTACTGTCAAACCACAAACCCAGGTATTTGAACACACTCTATTGAATATGCTCCCATACATGGAGAACATTATATCTTCGAACATAGGGTTAGTTTTCTTTGAAAAAAGCATACTACAGGACTTATTTATTGACATTTTAAAACCCCATTTAAATGACAATTTTTCTACAGTCAACACTGCTTTTTGAAGAGTAGCATCAACATATGCTACATTTCTTCCTCTTTTCCACACATCTCATCATCAGCATATAATGCAGCCCCTCTTCCAGGCCCGACATTATCAAATATATCATTTATCATTATATTAAATAGCATCGGGCTGATAATGCTCCCATGCAGTACACCACAGCCCATATCATATGATGATGACAGGGATGAAACTACTTTTACTTTAAAAGATCTGCCTGGTAAGAACTCTAGGATCCAATTATACAGTCTTCCACCCACATCGATATGATGTAATTTAAAAAGTAAGCCCTCTCTACACACTGTATCATATGCCTTTTCAATGTTGAAGAATACTCCAGCCACTGTTTCCTTATTAGCCATATCCTTTTCAATTTCATTACTGAATTTTGTAAGTACATCTGTTGTTGAACTTCCCTTCCTGAAACCACACTGATGATAATTCATTAAACCTCTACACTCTAGAAAGAATTATAATCTACAGTTGATGTCAGAAGTTTACATCCACATTAGCCAAATACATTTAAACTCAGTTTTTCACAATTCCTGACATTTAATCGTAGAAAACATTCCCTGTCTTAGGTCAGGTGTGAAATCTTGACTTTGTTGTCAAACTTCTGACTTCAACTGCACGCACAATCATTTTCTCCATCAGCTTGCATTGATTTGATGTTATTTGGAATGCCCCGTGTCCCACCTGATGTACTCAGATTTCACATACATAGACTAACCCTAACCCCCACACAAGAGGGCGCTCAACTCACATTTATGAAGCAATTGAATAAAAGCCAAAGTGATCTGAATTTTAACTTTATGGGCTTTGTTGATTATAATTTTAAGTATTTTATATAATTCTTTTGCTATTTTGCATTCTTATTTTTATTTATTCAGTTCAAGTGTTCACTAAAACCTGCTTGGAGATGTTTTAGGACACTTTGATAAATAAAAGTCCACCTTGGGAACCATGGTTCCACATGCTTTATCTTTGGATTGCTTTGTACTATAAAAATATTTTATTTTATTCTTCTGGTATTTTGGAAATTGGATGACATGTTGGAGAACAACACCAAAGTTCATTTTATGACCATCCATACTTGCCGTCTAAGATATATGACGTCAAATATGAATAATAACTGAAGTGTATTTTTAGCACTCATGATCTGTGCGTTTTGTCAGAATTGTATCATGAGTCTCTCTGAGTGAGATCAAAATATATTTTCTTCAGATTTTTAATGGTTTTATAAAAATTTATACCATGCATTTCACCTTTGCAAATGTTTTTTTTTTGTGTGATAAGCTCTTACTTTTATGTATGCCATTTAAGCATGAAATCTTTAAAATTCCAGCAGGGTGTAAAGGGATAAACAGACCGGTAGTTCCGTCCCAAACTTACGGTATTAGTTTAGACAGAACTTTACATGTTGGGCCACTCAAACAAGCGTTAGGTTAGGGTTACACTGTTTAATGTGACTCTGTACATTATACTGGGATAGAATTGTTTTCACATGGAAAATTACACACTTCACCATTAAAATCATGTTACCCTTGTATTACTGTGGGAGAAACATGCTTTTGTTTTCCCTTGCACTAAATCAAATACCGTGTGAATGTTTTAATACAGCGTACCATGTTTTTAGATAAAACCCCCCCAGAACTGTCATTATTTATAAATGCTTTGTACCATGTTGTGTGTGTTTGCAGTTATCTGAAGGATATGGAGCGGATAGGCAAATCAGAATACATCCCAACCCAACAAGACGTGTTGAGGACCAGAGTGAAGACCACCGGCATCGTAGAGACACATTTTACCTTTAAAGACCTGCACTTCAAGTGAGAAACCTCTCCATGCTGCAGAATTTTCAGTGCATATCTTTAGTTTTGCTGTGATTTCAACTGAGATTTTTATTCACACTTTGTAGTCGAGCGCTCAGAAGTGGCGCTAACACTTGTGTTCACACACATTCACATCTCACATCTCACTCATCTGCCCAAAGTTTCTGTTTGCTAGCGTCATCCTGTTTGACCCTTAAATAATTAATTTTGCACATCCATGTGTTCTGCATTGAGGTTTGGGATTAATGTTCCTAAGGCTGTTGGGGCTTTTGGTTTGGTGAGTTTATGGGATTTAACTGATTCTCTTTGAATAAGTCAGTTTTAATCGACAGAGGAAATATCAGCCCAACCTTTCGAAAGATCAAACACGAGCCAGCTGTCAGAGACGGTCCATTACTCTCTACTGTGTCTGGTAAATGATTTTATGTACTGCGTTAAACAGATGATGCCACATAAAACAGTGCCAAGATGGAGATTACAGAATCTTCCTAGAAATGCTGACGATGTCTTTTCCAGATTCTTGCTGTTATAGGGGCAGGTGTGCCACAAACAGGAAGTCCCAACTCTTCCCTCCCTCTCTCATCCATCCACCTCTCAACTCCTCCATTACCATAGAAACAAGGGCCAAACTCAAATGTCAACAAATGCTAGCGATACTCGTGGATGTCCACTGGTCTGAAGGAGAGGAAGGGACCAGTTCTCGTATCAGTTATGCCATGTAAACACACGTCACACATCACTGATTCTCGTGTATCTCGGAACTGAAAGCGACACATCAACTTTAAATGCTCATTAGCGCAAAAGGCCTGAAAGAGTTAGCCAATAAGTATTTTCATTTTTTTATTATTTATAACTTTTATGAATGGACTGTTTTCCTGCCCATCACAGCTTGGAGAAATATTTTGTTTTCAGTATCAGTTATTGGAGTCATCTTGTCTGTGTGGCTGATCTAATGTTCTCTCTTCTGTTTTAGGTTGTTAAGGGCATTTTGCTCGGTGATATGTGTTTTTCTTCAGTTGTGTTAGTACTGCAGATCATTAAGAGCGTCTGCTCTCTGTTTTTAGGATGTTTGATGTCGGCGGTCAGCGTTCAGAGAGAAAGAAGTGGATCCACTGTTTCGAAGGCGTGACGGCCATTATCTTCTGTGTGGCCATGAGTGCGTATGACCTGGTGCTGGCTGAAGATGAAGAGATGGTGAGATCATTCAACTTTTCTCCTGGATCGGTCCATAAAGCACAACTCATCACAATATTAAGAACTAAAAGGGCCAGTTTCTTCACTTGCAGCATTTCATTTTCATTCCCTGGAGTCCACTTACAATGTTTGTCAGGTTTCCTTGCACCAAAAACAGTGGTAGAATTTTTTTTAACCCTAACCCAAACCCCTCTTTGATCCTTCAGTTTTTACAGGCTCTTTTATTGTGCTACTGCTTACCCTTAAAGATGTCTATGTTGAATACTGAGTATTCTCTCTGTTCCACACCAGAACCGAATGCATGAGAGCATGAAGCTCTTCGACAGCATCTGCAACAACAAGTGGTTCACCGAGACCTCCATCATCCTGTTCCTCAACAAGAAAGATCTGTTTGAGCAGAAGATCACACACAGCCCGCTCACCATCTGCTTCCCTGAATACACAGGTGCAATACACCAGTCAACAACCCAATAACCATCTAAATCAAGTGCACAAGTGCTCCAGGAGAGCTTTCGAGTACTCTGATCCGTGCATTAAACAAACATTAAATCAAAATGGACCCTTTTTGGGTACCATACTTTTCAAAATTTTGCATCTAGTTTACATAATTTTATTCAGATGATATTTAAAGTATGTAGCCTACATTATGACCCTTCTCTTCAGTCACTTGTTTCCCAGCAAGACGTGATTCAATCATGTGCTGTCTTACATTTATATTGTTGTTCTTAGCAGATAACTTTAACAGGTAGTTCATTCAAAATTAAATTAATGTTTTCATTACTACCCCTCACCCTGTATGAATTTCTCTTTTCTGTGAAACACAAAAGCAGATTTTGGGGAGAATGAATTAAAAAAGATGCAGTGACAGTGAATGGTGACTGAAACTAACAATGAAATTGAATAGTGACTGAAACTAACATTCTCCCCAAAATCTGCTTTTGTGTTCCTCTGAAAAAGTCAAGTCATACAGGTTTGAAACAGCATGAATGTAAGTTAATACAGAATGTTCAGCCGAATTATCACTTATCAATACTCACCAGTTACATTAAAGATGGCCGTTTAATTGACAAAGGTGGGCTAGACCTACCCAAGATTTAGTTTTTATTATGTGTTTAGTCTCAGAGATTTGGCTCATTGGTCGCTTCCACCTGAGAGAGTCCCTCCCTGGTTTCGTATTGAACAGGCTGTTCTGGTTTTGGAGGAGGGAGTGTGGGCTAGTATTCTAAAAACATCAAGTCTTTATCTAGAGATTCAAGGGTGCACCTTATACAATTTAAGAATATACATAGATTCTATTGGACCCCCTCTAGATTGTATAGGCTTGGTTTTATAGGCATGTTTTATATGCAAGGTTTTGGCCTCTCAAATTTCATTTTGCCCCAGACTCTGCATTTTAGGAGATGGGGCAGTCATTCATTTGGAGAATAAACAAATATAAATGTGGGTCCTAACTAGTATTATGATCGCCAGACAGATCATTTTAAAGGGTTTTGGAAGTCAGCTGGAGTGCCCCCATTTCAGGAGTGGTGTTTAGAGATGGCAAGAGTGGTGGCTTTTGAGGAGGGGGTATCTAGAAGACTGGGGAGTCTAGACCTGTTTGGGGAGAAATGGGGCAAATATCTGTCTTTTTTGGAGGGCTCTCAGGGAGGAACAGTGGAGAGAGAGGTGTAGGGGAGGTGTGTTTTATTTGTTTTGTTTTTTTGTTGGGGTTAGTGTGACCACTGCGGTGTTGTTGGGGGTCGTGCTTGGGTTGGGGATTGGGTGGAGAAATAGTGAGTGTTAAATATTGATTATTTTTGTATACATTTTTCTTTTCTTTGTTTAATAGATGAATCAATAAAAAATAAAAATGAGAGAGATAAAGAGAGAGAATGTGAGAGACCCAGATGTCAGGGAAAGAAATACAGTTTCACCTTTGGTATGAACAACATTGATCATGCCACAAACTACACTTACCTTGGGGTGAACTTCAGGGCAAAGGGAAACTTGGCCATGAATGAACTGAAAGCGAAAGCAAGAGGGGCTTTCTATGCCATTAAATCATCTATCCAATTTGAAACCCCAATTAGAATCTGGCTCAAAATATTCCAGTCAGTTATTGAACCTGTTGCACTATATGGCAGCAAAGTTTTGGAGGCCTCTCCTAAATCACCAATTTGACAAATGGGACAAAAATCAGATTGAAGCCCTGCATACAAAGTTCTGTAAAAGCATTATTAGGGTAGAGAAAACACACCTAATAATTCATGCAGGGCAGAATTAGGCCAATACCCTCTATTAATCCACATTGAGAAAAGAGCCATTACATTTTGGAAACATGTAAAACTGAGTGACCCCAACACTTATCATTTTAAAGCCCTTAAAAACCATGAAGTGAACACTGAGAAGAGTCCCCTCATTCGGCTGGTCCTGAGGCTCCACAAACAGACTAACAATAATCAGCCTCAGGACACGGACACCCTCATCCACACAATCCGGCCCAACCAAATGATGAACACACAAAAAGAAAACTACCGAACTTATTGGAATGAAACAACACAAAAACACTGGCGATAGAATGATGCACAAGCTCAATATTTACTTGGTGAACAAGCTCAATATTTACTTGGTGAACAAAGATACAAAATACATCAAATCCTGACACAAAAAGAGAGAGGAGTCGACCAAACAGTGATGCGCCCATACACACACACTCGACTGACACACTCTCTCTCTCACTCTCTCACTCTCTCTCTCACTCACTCACTCTCTCTCACTCTCTACTCTCACTCTCTCTCTCTCTCTCTCTCTCTCTCTCTCTCTCTCTCTCTCTCTCTCTCTCTCTCTCTCTCTCAAAATAGGGTTTAGTATTTGAATTGTGGTGTGTACCATCAGGGACATCGATGGAACTGGGACGGATGGTTTCACTGATATTAATCAGTTGGAAGATATAAAAAGCATGTTATAGCTCAGAGGGACAATTATTATTAAGCAAAGTGTCACTTTTTTTATCTCCTTTTTTAACCCGTTTATATTTTTTTCTGGCTTCATGTCTCTCACTCATTTTCTGTCTCTCTTGTCCCCTGCTGTTTTCTCATTGTTCCTTTTATTTTCACTTTAAACAAGGTGTCAACAATTATGATGAGGCCGCAGAGTACATCCGCTCCAAGTTTGAGGACCTGAACAAGAAAAAAGAAACCAAGGAGATTTACCCTCACTTCACCTGTGCCACCGACACCAAGAACGTCCAGTTTGTTTTTGACGCCGTCACTGACGTCATCATTAAAAACAACTTGAAGGACTGTGGGCTCTTCTAGAAGACAAAAGCAGGAAGATGATTCGAGGTATGTAGAAATACACAGAAGCAGCGTTTGAGACTGTTGGGTTACTGTGACGCTACAAACTGTTTCTACATTAGTGACACATCATTTATGGCACAAGCACATTTATAAACAAACGGACCAAAACGGCGTGCTCTTTTATGTACAGCAGCGTTTGAAAATCCTGATTCATTTTATTGAAATAGTTTGTTAATTCCAAAAAACTCTCTACTGATTTTGTCTCTGGAGTACATGTTGTATCGATTCATAGTGATGAAGAACAAAGCCTTTAAATATTTCTCTGTTTTATTTAAATTCTATTTAATTTTGTGTAAATGTATCTTCAAATTTAATGTTTCCCAAAACTGAGATTCACTGATTAAAAACCAGTCAGAGAAATATTACTCTGATAAAATGATCAATTATATAATCTGTTGCAAAACGCAAACTCTCTTTTCTCTCTTCAGATTACTTGAACAGTTTTGATGACCAGAGGAAGTATGTGTGGAAAACATCTGCACGATTCCTGCTTTCACAAGACGACTGATGGCTGAGAGGAGCCGACACAATTTCAACTAAAGCCTTTTTGTCCCTGACATGACACTGTCCCAGCAGTCTGTTCGACATTCAATATCTTATTATTAACTTCATGGGCAATGACCACAAATCAACAACTGTTGGCATTTCCATTTGTCTTTTTTGTTTAGTTTGTCTTTTTTTTTTTTAAATGTACTTTCATTTTACTGTAGGGAATCTGATGTGCAAATTTGACATTTTTAATTGCATAATGCTTAATTAAAATAAAAAGCAGGTTTTGGATATATGATTGAAAAAGGAAAGCGCTTTTTTATGTTTACATGACATTGTTCTGCATGATAGACGATAGTAAATATACCAGTACAAGTAATCAGTTCACATCAACATAACATTCCTTTCTAAAATTACCATTAATAGAGAAAGAACGGCAATTGATATTTAAAATATGTATGTAACAGTATCTAACAACCTATTTCTTCACGTTCCTGGTCTTTCTAGCATTGTTTGTGCTTTGACTTCTGTTTACATGGACTTTATTTCTCCCAGTTATCCTGCTGTACACAAACATTTCTGCTCCAGATTTATCTCACCTTGTAAGAATATACAGTGATTAATAATGAAAATCTAGTTGAGAAAAAGGGTCGTTTTTTGTTTGTTTGTTTTTTGGTAAAGATTAAAATGCTTTTGAAAGTCCTATATAATGATTTAATTTAAATAAAAGTTCATTGACTACATGACACTGTGTGTGTGTAATTCTTGTTTGGAAGCGGGTGATAGAAGCTGTGTAATTCCATTCATCTGAACGTCTCTCACACAGACACATCTTGAGGTTTTCCATCAAACCTCTACTAAGAAAGCAATGGGGGAAATGGTTCAGAATCAGAACTACATTAGTGTGTATTCTCTAGTTTGCATGCTGAATTTGATACTGCCATCTAGAGACAGTTAGGGTTAGGTTAGGGTTAGGGTTAGGTTAGGGGCAAAAAACTCCAAGTCTCAGGCCCAACGGGCCCCAGACATGGTTGTGCACGGGCCATCTCTCTCCCGAAAACCACACACCAGACCCAGATCATACCTGGAACAGCAAACAAACACATCTTAGCTAGGGTTTAAGAGCAGTTCACTTTCCTCTAGGGTTATTCTATTAGTGCTTTTCTCATCAGGTCCTTGCACTGCCGGGTTCCTGCGGTTAGGTTTAGGGTTCTTTTGGGGGTATTAGTAGCCCAGGGTTCATGTGGTTAGGGTTAGGTTGGGTGTTGTTTTGGCCCTTATCTTGTTTGGGGTAAACCTGACTCCGAAAGGGGAAATATCTGTAGAATGTGAAAGCCACAGCATGGAAGGTCAAGAATAAACAACACTTAACTTCCTTTTAGGTTTAGTCCAATTAGGGTTTATATAATTAGGGTTCCTATGGTTAGGGTTAGAGTATAGGGTTCTTGTGGGGGTTTAAGTAGCCCAGGGTTCGTGTGGTTAGGGTTAGGTTGGGTGTTGTTTTGGCCCTTATCTTGTTTGGAGTAAACCCGACTCCGAAAGGGGAAATATCTGTAAGATGAGAAAGCCACAGCATGAAAGGTCAAGAAGAAACAGTTATCCATTCTCCCTGAACATACAAACCATAAAACAGAGTCACTATGCCTCGTTAAGGCCTTTGGGATAATGGGTATTCAATTTTTTTAGATAAATTAATGATCATCTCATGTTTTCCTAAAGTGTGGATATGAAGATTCATAAGTTAAAATGAACTGCCCAGTGCTCCAAGATAGCTTTGGCCATTTCGGATTTCCAGTGGATGCCATCACCTTCCACGTGGAACTTAGATTGTGACAATAACGGAATAAACCACATGTTCTTGCTAATGTGATCATTGAGGTTTTCAAGTAACAGTCGCTCATCGAGTGGAAGTGTTCGAGAAATTAATCAACGGGATAAAGATTTCAGCGTCTGGTAGTGTGTCCCTAGCCGTTTTGTATGCTCTGCACTTCTTTAATCGAGGTCATTCGTATGCGTTGTTGTCTGTTGTTGAGACCAAAGGAGAGAATGACTTTCTCCACCTTGGTGGCAACAGTGGCTCCTCTGAGTAAATTGCCCGCATGTTGTAATTTAGCGCCCGGGTAGATGTCTATTTGTAAATCAGGAATCTGAAACGTTGTGATTCTAGCTACATTGGAGTCACCCATGATTATAATTTTTTTCTTTAGTGTGAGGCTCGAATCAGTAGTTTTTCTAGTCGTATTAATGTGTCTCTTTGGTCTACCTGAAATTGGGCTGTTGGGCGTACCTATCGGAGTCGCATCTCTAGGTCTAGTCAGGGTGCACGTTTCCCTGCATACCTCCTGACCCTTTTCCTCATCCAGGGTAATCATCTCGTCGCCACTTGAATTTGGCTGATTGGCTGGCTGGATTGTGGAAACCGAATAGGCTGAAAGGTTGAGGTCGCCCAACGAGTCATTTGACGATACCAGGGGCAAATTGGCAGGTTCATTTTGAGCCTCAATTGTTCAAGGGAAAATCACATGACCTTCGGCTGCCGATTCAACACCCTTGTTGGGTGGAAAGTTCGGGACACGTGAATGTATTATGGGAACAACGGGGGAACCACCCCTCTGTCCTCTCTCCGAAGCCATGGTTGACGGGGAGAGGAGAGAGGGTTCTTTTAAAAGTTTTTTACCCCCCATAATCTACGTCGTCCTTCTGTCCTCTGCTCCAGGGGTACCGCACCCCCCGCTTTTTGGGGAAAGGGTGCATGTCCTGACAGCAGAGGAGGGAAGTCCTCATCGTATGACCTATCCCCAAACATATATGGGGAAGAATGACGTGGTATATTCAAGAGAGGAGGGGAAGTTTGGACCTCGATATGTTGAACACCATTTTTTGGCTTCACCACTGACTGTGTGGTTTGGTGTTGACCCTGATTTGTAGCTGTTCAGGTCAAAGCATCTGGTTTGGGTGGGCATTTAGCTGTCTGAGATTGTTCTGAGGTCTCTTCATTGATTTCACATGTGTTGTCGACAGGCAATTCTGCTGCAATAAGAGCCTCGGCTTATTCGATCGTCTCTTGGCTTATTCTGTGTCCGAAGTTGCGATAAGCCCATTTTTCTGCAATCTCAAAAGCCCAAACCCAATCGTCTTGGTGCATGTGCCTCCTGAGGTCACTAATCGTCTCTTCAATTAGTGACTCATAATGCTGTTCCAGTATCAGCTGGGTAGTGTAAGACCAGTTCTTGGCGTTACCCTCCAGGAGGACTTTAGTCTTTGGGTGAGGGCGACTGGTCTGACCACATTCTTCAGGACCTCTGTAACTCTTTTAAAGGTCACTGGTTGGTTGTCTTTAATATTTGTTGTCACTTTACTTAAGTGGTGCACCAAGCGAATTAGCTTATAGGTCAATTTGATTGTGGTTCTGAATTCAGATGATGCTGGAGTATAGTTTGTGTTTTCCGCATCTCTGAACCACAGTCTGTTTCTTCCCCTACTCTCTTTTCTGAGTGGCGGAAAACACCTGTTCATTGTATGTCTATTAGGTCGGTTATAGCCCCTAACGAGTTTAAGGGGTGGGTCAAAATCTGTGGTTTTAAATCTCAGAGAAGAGATTGGTTTGTCACAACCGGTGATGTTTTCATAGTTCGTGGATGCTAAATCATGATAATTAGACCTGTTGTTCAGATCCATGTAGTTATTTGTTCTTTTTTTATTATTTTTGGTGAAATTTCTACCACGATGGGGAAAATCACCTGCTTGGAAAAAGTCTGGATTGTTGATGATATCAAACTCTGTGTCATAATGTCTAGAACGATCCCGTCTAGAGCTGAATGTCTTTGTGTAGTCTCTACCATGAAGGGAGAAATCACGTTGGCTTTTAGTGTATTGTCTACCGCGATGTGAAGACTCTCGTGCATATTTAGTGTTAATGTATTCAACATCGCCATTAACTTTACTACGCCCACATTTTCGCGGGGGTATTATATCTCTCGCGATTCGCGAATCAATAAACTGTTATTGGTGTTAAACAATTATATAATTGTTGTTGTGATTAAATCTATAGATCCTATTTAGTGTAATATCATTATATGCTTGTTGTTATAATTAAATCCATAGATCCTATTTTGTGTTATATAGTTCCATAATTGTTTCATGATCAAATTAATAGACCCTTATAAAATCACATAACACCAATAATTGCTTTTGTGATTGAGTCAATGGGCCCTATTTGGCGTTATATAATTATATAATTGTTGCTTTGATATAATAAAAAAAAAAGGTTTATATTGAAGAGAGAATTGTTCCAATCATGCTCCATATATTTGAATCAACCCAAGAGAAAGTTTTAAACCTTTATATTGTACCCTTATCAATATAAAGTTATATCACCATACAATACCTAATATGAGAGTATGAACATATCTTTGTTTCTATAGAATGGTTAAAGTATGAATGTTCTAAAAATATTGTATAATATTAATATATTTTTAACTTTTTAACTTCTGTGTTGTATTAATCTATTTAATATGATGTTGGTTGCTGCCTCCAATTGAGGCCAGGTCGGTGGATACATCAAGAGAGCGAGGCACTGGCTAGATTAGGGGCAAAAAACTCCAAGTCTCAGGCCCAACGGGCCCCAGACATGGTTGTGCACAGGCCATCTCTCTCCCGAAAACCACACACCAGACCCAGATCATACCTGGAACAGCAAACACACACATCTTAGCTAGGGTTTAAGAGCAGTTCACTTTCCTCTAGGGTTATTCTATTAGTGCTTTTCTCATCAGGTCCTTGCACTGCTGGGTTCCTGCGGTTAGGTTTAGGGTTCTTTTGGTGGTATTAGTAGCCCAGGGTTCATGTGGTTAGGGTTAGGTTGGGTGTTGTTTTGGCCCTTATCTTGTTAGGGTTAGGGACAATGGCCCCCCCATAACAGTCTCCCCAGACTGCTACAGTTTACTTAGGGGACTCGAAGAAAAGCACTGGCCCGCGCATGTTTCTGGTGGACCGATCGACCTTTGCCTAAATTACAAAAAAAGGGGGAAATCCCCTCCCTAGGCCTATTCGTGCCCCCCAAATGGCCTTGAGACTTTCGGCCACTAAGGTTTTTTTTTAAGAAAATCTTGATTCAAGAACATCCTTTATTCTGCTTTTTGTTCCAAACAAGTTCCAGTTCTATGCCTATTTGTACCCCCCAGATGGCCTTGAGACTTTCGGCAACTAGGTTTTTAATCTTTCAAGGATAATGATCCCACGAAAAATTAAGAGAAATTTTTAGGGAATTTCTTGTGCACAACTTTTCCTCATTCCAAACTAAACCCTATATTTTCCTAATCTAACACCCCCCCAGATGGCCTTAGCGATATACAGCCCCAGATGGCCCTAGTGATAAGTCGCAAGCAGGCTTTTTCAAGGGAAAATCCCAAAATGATCCCAGGACCCCCATTCAGACTACCCCCCAGAAAGTATTTCTTTAAGGGGGAATATTAGTGACACCTCATCAGTAGCAAGCCCCAGAATCTTCAG